>NC_054702.1:99964369-100099369 GCF_016097555.1 Gigantopelta aegis | reverse complement strand
TCCAATTTAAGGTTCAAGCACGCTGTCCTGGGCACACATCTCGGCTATCTGGGCTATCTGTCCAGGACAGTGGGTTAGTTGTTTAATGAGAGTGAAGGTGTAACGGCCTTCCACCTACCCACTGAGCTCTTAAGAACTCGCTCTGGGTAGGAGCCAGTACTGGGCTGTGAACCCTGTACCTACCAGCCTGTAGTCTGATGGCTTAACCACTGTGCTGAGGCCAGTTGGTGTCTAACATGATTATTTCAACAACAGATTTGCTTTTAAACTACCAATGTTAGCTTAAAACAATAAACCAATTAGACAAATTTTATTTCTGAATTCAAGACCTATTATACACAAGGTACAACAGTTGCAGAGTTTTACTTGTTTAGAAAAAATACACAACTACAAACAAACATTTCTGTATACTCTGTTTCATAACTACATAATGTTTGGTAAACCAGCTGATTACTATCTGGATATACAGGGTTCATTGTATACCTGAATTTTATGAAAATGCATGCTAACAAGTACATTTTGAAAAATATTTGACGGTCACCCAAAATGTATGCACATTTGTCAGTCTACATTTTATATATATATGCATGTAGTTAATGTATAAATTAAAAAAATATATTTATACACATAACTTTAAAAAAAAAAACTATTTGACTATGAATCACGTACATTTTAGCCTAGCCTAAGTACTTCGCAGTTTGAGAGCCAGATGGAGATTTAAACAATGTTTTGGTTAAATGTGTAGATGTTATCTCATCTCTTCATGTAGTGATTAATATGTAGAATATTTGTTTATCTGCCAACGCAAAAATTATCAATGTAACGGTGTTGTTGTACAGTAAAATCCATTTAAACCCTCTGTAAACAAGAATTCCCTCTAAACTGGACATTTTTCACTGTCCCTTTTTAAATATCAGTACAGAACAGAACCTCTCTAAACCATACACCTTAACACCAGACAATATACCTGGTACTTGGTCCTGTGGGTGTCTGGTTTTATATAATTTGTTTAAAAAGGACTGTACATGTATTTTTATTATTCAGTTGAGAAAGCAATTATATTTGTACAGTTGTCAGGTACAAATGATGTAGCTTATAGTTATACTTATAGTCCTTCCCACAGTGAATTCCCTTTTTTTTTTTTTTTTATACTTTGTAATTTACAAGTTATTTATTTCTGAGTCAATTGTTTTCTAAATTGCACACAAATATATATATATATTTTTTTGTTATTTCCAAAATACTTTTACTTTCTTTCTTATGTCAAACCAAACTGAAATTATTTACAAAAAGCTTCTTTTTTTTTGTAGGTGGATGGGACAGATAGTAGGCCTATATGAACAGGATGAAGTCAGGTCTATATTTTTACCTGCAGATGATCTAACTCTGTATTCTGGGTCATTAAGCAAATGTAATGCTTTTTCCTGCACTGTCTTAACAAAATCCTCCTCTATGTGCTCGGAACATTTAAATGATTTATGTTCAAAAATACTCTTTGCCGCCATTAAAGACCCATGTTTGATTTCCCAAGACGCAGTATCATCGGACAACAATTTCAACAATTCTTTTAAAAGTTCAGAAATTTTATTCTGTTTTTCATTTTGCAGATACTTCTCAAGCTCTAGGAGGCCTTTGTCACGTTCAAGTTTTACTGCACTACATAACTGTGACAACATGGGCGCAGACATCTTGATCTCTGCGTTTGTTAAAAGTGTGTTCATTCATTCAATCGAAAACAGAATATACATATCGTTGGAATTTTAGATGCAATGCTAAATAAAGGAATATATATCTACAAAGTTAACTTATCAGTATTTATGGAAAATGTTCTGTATCATATGTATGTTTAATAAACAAACATACTACACCAAAACATTTATTGAAAAGTGCCGTTTTTCACAAATGTATTTTGAATTTTATACATTTTTCTGTTTTCCAACCATTTTTATAAAATTAAGTATTATTGGTAGACCAAAATAGATTGACCAATGAAGATGCCTCTTTCGGCCAATTTTGTTCTCACCTTGGCCATGTTGAAAATCTTCAAATTTCTTCACGTGAAATTTGTATGAAGCAAAACAATGGGTGTTCCAGCCTTTTTCAGATGGTTAAGTCGCAAATATGCATCGATTGTTGTGCATTGTGTTGAAGAAAAGGTAAAGCTAATGAAAGAATATATTGAGTATTAAAATATTGTATTTAACCCCTCCACTCAAGCATGCTGGGTTGTTCATTCAACAGTTCAATCATAATCATTGCTTGCCTAAACAGTAAACTGGCTAAAGGCAATTTTAATTTTGTAAAGTAACCACCGTTACATGTAGCTTGAGTCAACTTCATCTGTCTCCTTATTGATATGTAGGGGAAGGCTAGAGGAAACGGGATCAGACTAAAAGTGCACCAATACCAAAACAAAAACAATTTCGTTGGGGAAAATGGAACCAAATCATACGAAATTGGCTATAATGGTAGTCTGAAGGGATGTAGTATGTGTGGTTCTTCTATGTCCAAACTTTGTTATTTATACGTACCCCATGCACTTAGCTATAATGGCACCTCAATGTTTTGGCGAAAAGGGAACCTTTTAAAAAAATATATAGGACCTAACCGTAAAAAAGATGAAAACAAAACTTAAAATAATAACATAACAATGACAAAGACAGGAAAAATGTTTTTTTAAATTTTTTAAAGTAAATGTTGAATAATATAAACAACACATGTTTTATACAGGGGATGATTTTCCGCGATCACGGAAAAACGGATGGAATCGTGCAATTTAGTAACTGAAACGCAATTTGCAATTTTAATAAAAATAACCTTCAAAAGTTGTATTTCTGGTTCAAGCACCATAATAAATATTTTTAGTAGTTTTAAGATTCAATATTGATAATATATGCATAGTGTTTTGGTATGCGAACTTTCATGGAGTGTACAGTATGCCTAAATATTTTCAGAACCGTTAATTCTCGAAAGTTACGCTTAATTGCCGTAAGCTTGCAGCAAAGCATGTGACTGTTTACCCGTGTAACTTTACATAGTGAAATTTATCTTGAAATATAAAAATAAACATTTACTAATACAATTTTAGAATGTTGATTATATAATAAGATTTCTAGTACGTTCAATTTCAATATTTTTCAATAATACTTATTATGATTCAAAAGCATAGCCAATTTACACAACGCTTTTGCCAGAAAACATAATTTCGTAAAACTTCGGGCATATTCGTTAATTTGTACGGAAACATTTCACATTTATAGTCCGTCCCACGGGGAATGCCTTTTTTCATGCTACGGAATTTACTACATGTTATTTATTTCTGAACCGATTGTTTTCTAAATTGCACGCAAAAATAGCATTTTACTTTTCTTCTCATTGGTTTATTATTGTAACACATGTAGCACATGCTTTAGACCCTGCGGTTCAGGGGGTCCTGCGGTGAGGCATTGTGTACATTTTCACCCCCTCCCCGAGGGGGTTGCAAAATATATATCTTGGAAATTGGGCCCAGCTGTTATTTGTGCTACAGGCCCCGCAGATCCTTAAACCGGCTCTGAATATATAATTCTAGGCAAATATATATTTTTTTAAAGTTATAAAATAATGTCGAAACTTTAAACAATCGACAGAACAGTGTTTAGTTTCGGTTCACTACCACTGGCCTATATTCAGATTGACCTGACAGGGTGCAATTTGTTTTAAAATTTTGATTAGCAGTTTTTCCTACTGGTTGGAGAATTGATTAGCAACTATTGGAATTTAATTAGCACTTTAATAAAATGAGTAAACATGAATAAAATTGCATATTTCGTATACATGTATCTGTTTTGTGGGCTGCTTACCCAAAATAAAGCAAGTACAGAACAGTACATGTGAAGGGTCATCACTGTCACTTGTTTACAAGGCCGTATCCTCCGGAGGTCAAGGGGGTAGCTGCGGTCCGTGTGCCGTTAGTCTTGTCCGCATGTATGTCTGATAATACATGATGCAGAAAACTTGAAAAATCACAAACTAGACCAAATACTATTTATTAGTAGTATTCATAGGTTGCATTCAGGTTTACAAATAACGAAAGCCACAAGTATGTATCGAATATAAGAATAATCAGTGTAAAAACAACAAACTGAAATCTCGTAGTCACGAGATACCAGATGTGAGTTCAGCCAGCCGTTTGTCGCTAATGTTTGCCACACTGTTTTTTTACGCAACAAGTTAAACCGAACGACCACTTCGACAACCGGTCAAAATAATTATCAGACATTTTGACTACTGGCTATCGCTGAACGCAGATCATGCATAGCACAGAGTGTCACTTGTAGTATAAAACCACGTGGCAGGTAATTTGACGATAAAAATAAAGTGCATGCGATGCGCTATGTGTTTTGTATCTATAGGCATTATTCAAAGCTAAATCGGAAATAAGTTAACGCGTAATTAAATTCGCGGAGCTATCAGCATGTTCGCAATTTTCGCGGTATATTTAATTCGTGAACATAATATATTTGCGTGCACAGTAGGCTACAAGTTTAGTGTACACAGTAATAGCTGCTTGCAAATTAGGTTACCACGATGACGTAGCAACTAGTACGTTTCGTCACTGTTCTTGTTAAAACGTCAAACATCCTCCGCGTATTCCGACAGTATTTTCTATTTGAAATACTAACACACGCGAGAAGGTTGTACACTGAGATAAATTTTAAAAATGTTTATCATTGGCGAATCAGTTACATGTACCTTGGCTGCGATCACGGAAAATCGACACCCATAAGTGCGTTCTTTTCCCGCGATCTCAATTCAAAGATCAATTTGGTTACAAAAAACATGCATCGCAAACTGCTAGTCATTGTTACAATATTGCATCGCGATCGCAACATTTTGCATCGCTTTTTGCGATGCGAACCCGGTCATTTTGCAGCCTGCCCGACCTCGTTTGAATATGTAATTTGTGCACACGGCACGCTAGTTAGGTTAGAGAAATTAACATACATGTGTAATCGAGTGAGTACTAAAATAGTAATTCTTATGTGTGCCCCCCCCCCCTTTTCTTTTTGGTTCACACTTTGCAATCATACTGAAACTAATATGTTATCATGTATTTATTTATTTATTTATACATATTTTTTTGCAAATAATGTAAGATTACGAACAATACATTACTAAAGTTCTTGTTCATATTTTCGTGAAAATAGTGGGGTTTGTCAACGGTGTGTTAAATTTTTTTATAAATGAAACTTACCCATAATCCATCAGATGAAATGAAACTGAAAGCCACACAGTCAATAATTATTTATTGTTTAAATTTAAGGGAGAATGGATCTCTTTATTATTATTAAATACAAAAAATAATTAACCGTAATTAAGTTCGTGGCTTTGTTTTAACCGCGGCTTATTTAAAGGTGCGGTTTATTTACGGATGAAGGTGGGAACCAAGTGGTGCAGTTTATACACACTTTTTTTTTAAAGTTTGTTTCAAAAATTATTTTTACAGTTGTTTAAAAAAATAGTAATAGCAAACCAGCTGAGAGCTGGAACAATATAACAAATGTATATAGTTTATAACAATAAAACAGGACACTAATTGAACACAAAAACGGAAAAAAACAGAATTTGAAAAATCTGAAACGGAATGTGGCAAAATCTGAAACGGAAAATCATCCCCTCTAGTTTTATGCAAACACCTGTGGATGATTGTCTGCATATTGCTGATGTGTAACTGCTATTCTATCTCCCTTACATGGATATAGCATTAGCAATAGCTGCTATTACGTCTTATCTCCCTTACATGGACATAAAAATAAAACAAAGTAATAATGATTAATATAGCTGTTGTTTTATTGAGCATATCATTGTTCATAACTAATGATTCTTGTTCCCTTTTAGTCATACATTTTAAAATATTTGGTGCTGTTTTCGCTATACCCCGAGAAAACTAATATTTTGGCTATCGTCGACAACCAAATGGTGTCTGAAATGCACAATTTTCCCAAAATCTGATACAGCAGAGCTTTAGTTTGATTATTCTTGATTCCAGTCATGACATTAAACTTGCATGTTGTTAACCAATACCAACGCTACACGAAGAAACCCAACAACCCTATGCAAAACGAACCTGTGCTAAACTTTTTTGTGATGATGTATAGGGGCATTCAGGATTCTTCATGCAGAGCACAATGTTTGACGCGAACCGCTGCTCTGTTCGCGTGTCAGTTACGCAAAATTAAATTTACCTGAACCGCGCAAAATGGTTATGTCATGACCAGTAAACGTACAGAAATTAAAACTTGCAAACTTCACGATTACAGGACATTTATTCATGCAGACATACTACTAGTATTTCGACAAATGTTTTAGGCTGAATTTTAGATACTTGATGCGCAGCAAATCAGTAAACATCGTTATATTTCAACAGTTGTAATTTACAACCAGTCTAAAGTAAATGTTCATTATAGAGTCGAGCCAAACGTTTTAAAGAAATGTGCTCAAACCGCTGGGGACGGCTAAATTATCTGCTGCTATTTTATCTCTAAAGGAATATATGTAGACATAATATTGGATGCCTATAATTTTACATATGTTAAAAACATAAACAGGAATCCAAAAGTGTCACAAAAATTGAAAAATACTAACATCGCATAATGAGCTTTAAAAACAAACATTTGGAACGTCACTATAGTATAGAAGTACCATTGATAAAGTGAAAGTAGCGTAACCAGCGCAAAACGAAAAAAGGAATCCCTTCAAATAATTATGTATCTATTTCAAAGGCCATTACAGACAGTACGAATGTGCGTAATGCAAAAACATAATCCAGGAATAGGTCGAGGCTGTATGTAATTGTTCTATAAAATATTCTCTTAAAATTGACTTGAAAAAAGATAGCAAAATTTTTTTCACAGGGGGAGGCCTCCCGAATCCCCAGGCTCGGGCACGCCTTTGGTGTGCTTAATGCTAAAAAAATGTGTGGTTATGCCCCTGTATTTTGTTTCAGTACTGGGGCTGATATTCAGTTCTTTTATAATATTGTTTACTTTAGCAAGCATTAAAGACATTTTTTTTGGGAAAATGTTTTCTTTTGTATTTGTTTAACTTTATGTTTGAGCTAAAAACTATGTATTTAAAATATAATTTCAACGTAATTTTGAGGTAACCAATCAGGTAACCCATGGGTTACGCAAATATAATTCATGTAACTGAACAACTGGTTACCTAGGTAAAAACCACGTGAACCGACTTCTGGTTACCTCACATTTCGAAATATTGTCCCCTGTTCATGTAACATCAATTGGTACTACAGGCCTTCAGATTTCACGGTAACAGTGTTCTATGCTCGGTTTTATAACTTACTCATCTTTGGCTAGTGGACAAAAAATATGTACTCGCCAAACTTAAAATTTTACTTGCCACACTACTCTTTTTGCAGTGTTGAATTTGAAATGAGAACCATTTTAGAATTGATCGCATGAGGGAGGTGGGAGGGACTGCATTTATAATTTTATGCCTCATATGACTGCTATTTCCCCCCCTACGTATCCTACCGTTTAAATAAAATATTATTTTGTGGGTGGTGGGTATACAAACAAAAACCCCATCTCCCCTCATTTGATTTGTGCTAGCAACATGCTTTCTAATTTTTCTACACATTGTGTCAGTTTTATCGTCATGCTGAACCCACGGAAACTGAAAGCCAAGTTTCATTTCTCAGATTGGCCTTCATTTGACTTTCCGGTACTTGTTTCATCTTCTTGATTAGTGTTAGAAATTTTCGATTTTCGTTTTCCTAAAGAATTGTAATATTTTAAAATTTTGCCACTTTGAAAGTGTTTGCCATGAACAACATATACATCTACACCGCAAGAAAAACAAAAACACCTCTAATTGGGGCTACATTCGATTTGAACGAGTGTACAACATGCGTAATGGGTTAGCAGATCAAATGCAACACTTGTGTCCGTTCAATAATTACATAGTGGAAACTTTGGCAGTTTTTTTTTTAACCTGCTCCACATAACATTTTGTAACGTTAAGGCCACTATCCCTTCTAAAATTATGTAACACTCTTGTCACCCCTCCACTTTTCACTGCCACAGTTATGCATTTTAATCAACATTATTCGGTTTGCATTTAGTCTTTTGAATTTATTTTAAATAAATAATTGATTTAAAAATCATCTAATAGAAAATATGGCCATGTATGGCAGCCGGTATTTAGTGTATGCTTTTGAAAAAATCACATTGTTTTAAAGACGTTGCCGGTAAGTAAATCTTGACAAGCAACCCCTCCCCCATAACATTTGTAACACATTGCATTTTGCATCAAAGAGCGTTACATAATTGTTGAAATGCTCATTTATAATGTATTGTTTAATAATCAGTCTCCATTTCACACGTTTGATTACAATGTGTATAGTTTGAACAGTGAGTGAGCAACCTTTACTTGATTTTGTACTCGTTTTCTTCACTCGAATTTCCTCCACCACTAATGTACCATAGTGAATCGGTTATGAATAGTACAATACAGTATTCAGAACTTCTTTAATCGGCCGATTACATGATTCGGAAATCCATACCAATTGAGATATTCCAAATGGTTGTGTGTATTAAAAATAATACACCAATCGAAATATCTGGATTGTTTTTGCAAGTATCTGGATTGTTTTCGCAATGAGTTCCGAACGGTACCGAAAATTAATATGGAATTCAAAGTGATCAATCTGACAATTTCGTAAATAACGAAGTGTCCCGACTGCAAAATGATGTAAACAAATTTCATTGGTTTTCGCTGTTAGGACTCTGAATGCACATGGCAAATAATTTAATACTCCGATGTTACGGTTTTTGGAGTCGGTCGCCAGATGGCAACGATAATAAATTCAATCGGTCGCCACTCTAACATTTTGGTCGCAACGTAGAACACTGGGTAACGATCATTTTGGGTACTGTGTTGGTAAAATCACGCAATCCGAAATTTCATTTCCCATGATTATAAAGTGTGATCAAAAAGTTATGAGACTGTTCCTGTTGCGAACAGTCGTGGACATTTCAAATTTTCTACTTCTTTTTAGAGTGTTGTTTTAATTCAAATTTCAATTTCCTAAAAATTTACGTTAATTCCCAAAAATGGGTAATTTATTCATTGCTTAACTTATTGTAAGTTTAATTTGTTGGTAATATTTACCCAGTTGATTTGTGTGGCTTTCTGAGGTTTCTTTCAATAAAAGTTGACATTTAAAAACTGTTATGTTTCTTTAAAATCAATTTTTTTAACCATTACCAAATAGTGGACAAATTGTAGCGTGAATAACCAACTATTTTGATAACCAAAAATTTATTAATTGTACAATTTGAAAAGTCTTATCATATAAACATACCTAAACACCATAGCTATACACCAGTATATCCACTTTTATCATAGCTCTTACAGTATGAGGAGACTGGATTTTAAGTGTGTTAATTTTTTGTAATGCCAGGGCTCACCCTGGATCAAAAATACCTGTAGCCAAAATTTTAGCCAAATGGAATTTTTATTAGCCATATTGAAAATGCTTTAGCCAAAATTGTTTTGTGCAGTACTGTATAGAGTATTTATATATGAATATGAAAATGCATCTTTTTCATCTGATTGTGTGCAAACTGGAATAAATCTGAATTATAAAACCTCAATGGGGGTAGGGGCAGTTAATATATTACTTAGATTTTTCAGCGAGGTGTGGGTGGGGGTGGTGATGCATTATCTTCAGAGTTGGAAGCCAGTACCCCGTACACCCACCCCCACTTCTAAGGCCTATGACATTAAATTAACAAACATACAGAAATATGGGGTGGGAGGATGTTTATGAAGGGTGTTTTTTCTTTGTTCCTTTTTTCCCCAAATAAAAATTTGAGAGCTTTTTTTTTAATATACCCTGTAGAGCTCATTATAGCAAGCTTTTTTTTTCTTTTTTTTAAGTAACCCATCAATTCCCCACCCGCAACAGTTTCATAATTTGTGCCATGTTGTTGCTGTTGATTTAAGCATCGTGTTAAATGCTTGTGATTTCTGCTTGCAAAATACCTAGGCTAAGAATGCTGACTTCACAGTATATTCCATTTATATAAAAATTGTTTACTGTCTTTTTAAAATCCATCTAACTTCTTAAATGTCACCTCACAGTCTTACACATTTATATCTAAAATTATCCAACAAATATGATTATTGTGAACGTTCTTCCTAATATTCGCGAACTATTTGATTGGTGTTTGTCGTGTCCATTTGGTTTAACGTGAAGCGCACAAACCACCCTAGTGAATGTTTTGTTTTCGCTCGGTGTTGTTGAACTGAGCCCTTGGGATAGCTTACATGTCTTTCGGCTGTCAACTGGCATGTGTATTCAAACTGACATGCATTGTCGGTCTGGGTTTTTTACTTTGGTTCAAAGACTTTACAAAATTAACAAGTTAGGATCTTCCAGACATTGCTGTCATACATGTTGAATGCATGCCGTTAAAATTAATAACCGTGATTATTAAAATAAGTAAACATCATTGGGCCTACGCTGTATTCTGGATGGCACCGTTTCTCGTTAACAGTAGGCCTAGTGAGATCACTACGCTTAGTATTATTATTAATTTCAGGTATCGGATAGATTATGTAACTGTTTGTGCAGAAGACAGAAAATGGCTTAGCCAGAATTTTAGCCACTTGCAAATTTTATTAGCCATTTTTTGTAACAATTAGCCAGTGGCTAATTTGGCTACCGACAGCGTGAGCCCTGAATGTGAGTAACCGATGTTTACACATTCACAGTATGAAAACTAATCATTGTATTTCCTTTTTCTTTTTTTTATAATATACATTAATTATTTAACTAATAAAATGTAATAAAGATAATAAGTGTTGAATGTATAATAGACTTCTTTCTCATTCCACTGCGCATGTGCCCATTGCGGAGTTACTCGAGGACGCAAACCGCGAGATCTCGCCAAAATAGACCTATCTGCAAATTGGGGGGGCAAAAGCAATGGGAGGCCACGACCATTGTTCAATTATTAACTGTTCCAATCACATATGTCCGGGAAATTCGTTATCCTTCCATCGATATCCAGCCAATGGATATTGGAAACGTTTGTGGGTAATCGTTTCACGTAGAAAACAATTTTAATGTTACTCTAAGTACGAGGGTTTGTTTGGCACATTTTGTAGGAGGGAAGCCAGTGAATGCATAAGGGACCAAAACCTTACCGTTTCTGTACAGGACATTGCTACACAGGGCTGTCTAGTATACTTAGATATGGTGGAAAACATATTAACAGTAAAGAAAATAAATATATATTTTGTATATAAAGAAAATATATGTATATTTCGTATTATACTCAATAAAATATATAACGTGTGTGTGTGTGTAAATAAAAAAAAAAATATATGTAGTCAGGACAGCTCTGTACAGAACGTTCCTATACAGGGCGGTCTAGTATTCTCTACTTAGATATGGTAGTAAACAGTGAATAAAATAAAATAAATATATATTTTGTATATACAGAAAATATATGTATATTTCGGACAATACTCAATAGAATATATATATATGAACTTTTAATGTTATTATTACTCAGTATGTTTCAAATTTAATTATAAGTATTGTTTGTTATTACTTTTACGTTCATCTAGGTATGAACAAAAAAATCATCCGCAAACTTATGTGAGAACGGCTTCGCCGATTCACACAGTTTACGGATGATTTATTTTGTTCATACCCCGATGAACGTAAAATAAATAACAGACACTCCTTAAATAATAATAATAATGATGATATATAAATATATATATAGAGTGATGACGGCTCTGTACAGGACGTTCCTACACAGGTCCGTCTAGTATTTTATATACTTAGATATGGCGGAAAACACATTAACAGTAAAGAAAATAAATATATTTTGTATAATACTCAATGCGTTCATGTTGACACTGTATAAAAACGTGTGTATGGGTAAACAGAACGGCACCTACCTTCAAACACACCCACCCACCCCAAAGTATCCTTTTTTAAATTCCCACTTTATGGATATACATGTAACAGCATAAAATCTCTTTTTTTTTTTTACTTTTCCCAATTAGATAGACACTAAGAAAAATTCAACAAAACACCTTCTATATATACAGTCAAACCTGTCCTAGCGGCCACCTGTACTCAGCGATCACCTGCCTTAAGCAGCCACTTTTTTCTTCCCAAACGATTTATAATGTAAATGCACCTTTAATAAGCGGTCACCTGTCTAACGCGGCCAGCGGCCACCTAAATCGGATCCCAAATCGCTAAAATACCTGCATTAAGCGGCCACAGTAAAGTTTTACTCTTATATTAAAGGGATAAGGTGCAGCAAATAACCGATCTTCACACCTTCAGGAATACTAGTACCCATTCAGTCCCGACATCTCCACTGTGTATCAATTAAGGAAGTATGAATCTGACATGCATCTAATTGCCTCTGGGCAGGCTACGCTTGACATTTGTAGATTTACTTACTATGACAATACATTGCATGAAGTCTGAATTAAATAATTAAATGGGAAAAGAAAACAAACTTGTGGAGAACGGTTAATTTAATATATTCTATTTGCATTATTTCTGAAGGAGACAACATGTCAAAAGTTGATTTATAGTCAACTATGAAGCACACATTCGTTAATTAGCAGTACAGACGGTAAAACAAGAAACAACAACAAATGTTTTAAAGACTATATATGTGGCAACCTGTACTCAGTGGCCACCTGTCTTAAGTGGCTACGTTTATCTACTCCCTTGTGTGGCCGCTTAAGACAGGTTTGACTGTATATATATATATATATATATATATATATGTGTATATATATATATATATATTCTCTCTCTCTCTCTCTCTCTCTCTCTCAAATATATATATCGATCGATGCCATAACCTGTCGATGCCATAACCTGTCGATGCCATAACCTATGGAATCTGTCAAATGTTTTGTTTATACTTTTTACGAGATAGTCTTTTAATCTGGCGTTATCAAAACCCTCGGGTACGAGTTGCAGAGACTTTGTCCAAGTTGTTGCACTGCTTTTTAATTTGAACCATTCCACTGTAAATTTCAGCGGACCGTTTTCTATGACCATTATACCATCTAATTCGAAATATGTACATGTTAGTTGCCAAGTTTAAAAGTCTCCTACGAAGCTACTTAAGTTGCCCATAACAACCTGCCTGTCACGCCCCCCAATTTGTAAATAGACTAGTTTCAGTCTATTTTGTCACGGGACGTTACTCTTCGCACGCATGCGCAATAGGAATGCGAAATACCTCTATTATTAATCCTGAACAAATCAAAAGAATTAGTATGGTAAAAATGTAACGCGAGTAACCGTGGAATTGCCCATATATATTTAATTATTTAAAAAACTATTGTGTTTCTGATATCACAATACTGGGGAGTGTGTTTGACGCAATATCGAGACCCGATTCGTATTGTTGTATTAACCAAACTTTTCAGTTTTCCAGTTTAGGTAAATCCGAATTGGAGGTCCAACATGCACTCAAATCAAATGCATTACACATTTTAACAAAAATCACTGGCATACATTTTTTGTAGTGTATATCTTAACCTTTAGACTACTGGATTAATTTTTGACAAAAAGCACGTTGAGTTTATAATTTTTACTTGCATATATTCACTTAAATATTTTATTATAAATACATACAATAAAGTTCATTTTTGAATCGGTAAGTATTATTTTCGTAGGGTTTTTAGATATTTTAGATCAATTAATGTTGATTAAAATTAGGCAAAAAATGTAAAAAGTCGCATTTACTTATGGGCATTTGTGGCCAGCTGTCCAGTATTTATGTCTATTATATCTCGCCTGCAATAGTCAGAAGGTTAAAAATAGGGGGCAAGAAATAGTATTTAAATTAAAATAAAAGTGAGTTGTTCTGACTACTGTCACTGAAGTCAACACAAGTCGATGTCATGCATGTGCTTGATTACTGAAGGTGGCAGCCGAGTAGGCGACACTATATCCTGTGGTTTCATTATGGGAGGAAATGCCTAAACTATTATTTTTATTTAGCTGTCAAAATCACAACAGCATGTTTATATTGGAGAGTGCATGTCAACATTATATTGTTTAAAAACATGTCTCTTGCACATATAATTTAAATTAATGGTATTAAAATTGGGTTCACATGACATGTTTTCACGGAACCTAAAAACAGTTTCCAATGGTTTCCCATGATCACATGGCATGGAACAAAAAAAGTGTGTACCATAAAATTTGAAATCCTATGTCATGACTTGATGTGAGAATAATTAAACTAAAGCTCTGTAGAATCAGATTTGAGGAAAAATGTGTATTTTAGACACAGTAGCTTGTGACCATTTGGTTGTCGACCATTGCCAATGCATTACATAATTTCCTCTAGCCTTCTCCTACATATCAGTATCAATAAGGGGAGGGCTGGAGGTGACCAGAGTTATGTTCCAAGCTAAATAGAAACATTACTGTTGCCCCTTGCTCGCCTAGAGGAGGCCAGAGAGTTGAACTAGATATATACCAGTACATCAAAGTTGACTAGCTGGCAGTTTATAGGAGAGAAATGGGTCCCCAGGGGATTAATGAGGACTATTATTTCAGGAAATAAATTTACAACGACACCAATAAAATAAAATAAACCCAGTTACTCACCATATATACTAGCCAGATTATTCTTAACGGTAATAGAGCTAGACCGACATTTGGACAATTACCAACACTTTCTTACTGGTGGAGACCAATCTATATAAATTCTATGCAATCATTGCCTACCAAACGGTAGTCATTCCCCCTCAAATACAACAACAATCCTATGTTTAAAGGAATGCTTGCGCAAGGCTTTTGAACTGGTATGCATAACAATATATAGTGCACATTATTGCTTAATATCAACAAGTATATTTTTATATTTAATTAATAAAACGGTTAAATGTGACGACTATTATATGTAATGGGCACAGCCATTTTGTTCCATCACAGTGAATACGCCCTCTGGTGAGCCGGTGGTTACGTAATACTTAACTCGTCACGTCTGGAATTAGTCTTAGAACTGAAAACCCCCAAATGTACCTGATTTTTGAGTGATGATGAAAAAGACATGCATCGCAATGTTCTGTAATAATATCCATCCCAGTAAGCCAGCAATAACTATATTATTTTTAAATACAAAATAAACCACCATTGTCAAAGTGATCGAAATAACTATCATGTTTTGTCCATGCATTAACCTACGTACTGAAATGATAATCAGAGTGTTTTCTTCGTTAATTGGTCTATTCCTTCCATGGTCTGCACCTGTGATTCCTGATTAGCAGGTGTATATTTGGAACGTAACCAGACAAGATCATTAAAGGGACAGACCCTAGTTTCAACCTGTGAAAATTAACAATAAGTTTAGACAATCTACAAACCTGTAACACATTTGGATAACGTTACAATTGAGTTAAACATGAGTATGTGACTTTAAAATGGTGAAATGCCATCTAAAAATAGACTAACACTCGACTCCATAACTGTTACTTCTCAGACGCACGTGCATTTTTTAAAATATGAGAAATGTATTTTGTGATATTAAAACACCAGGATGACCAAAAAAACTTCTAATGTACGAAAATTGATAATCTAAACCATAAAATCTAAGTAAAGTATAATTTCAGTTATTAAAAACGGCTACAATAGTAAAAAATATGCCTTAGTGTTTAAAAACAAGGGTATGTCCCTTTACTTACCGCCGTCTAGACATAAAGATACATGTCAGTGTTATTAACATCACAGGGTATTGAGAGAGAACCTGCCACCCCTAAAATGGTAATGGACATTATCAGCCATCATGCTTTATTACTGTAAATAATTCTGTACAACTCTTAAGTAGACTTTCCCATCTAAAATCACAGAACTGAGCAATTACGTAGGACTCCAAAGAAAAGAAAATTATCACTTGGGTATTGTGATTTTTTAAAAAAAATTCTCCATCGTAGCCTACTAGTATGCATTTTTTCAAATGGATTTTTTAAGAGAGGAAAATACTATAACCCAATTTTGTTTGTTAATACAAATTGAAATATATTTAGTTAAATAGTTGATTATATTATCAATCATTTATGTTGTTTTACAAGTCCGGTTGATCAAAGGGAAGCTCCTTGTCGTAAATGACTGCATTTGTTTACACTGTGCATACAGAAGTTGGTAGGAGCTGACGTTACTTCGCCCCAAGCTAGAATACAGGACACGGCGAAAATGAAACAAAATGGCTTCCCTCCAGTTATCAGGGATAATCACGTTTTTTTTATTAACTCTAAAATTAAGTGTTTTTCATTTCTTAGTGTCAATATGTGTTGGTGGTCTGGGTATGCATCTTTCCAACACGTAAGGCTCATATTTGACGTGTCCTTCCCTTTAAATACTTTTACATGGGTAATTTTTCTAGTTCCTTGATTAAAAAATGATCGATGTAAAGATGTTTGTTGTGTCAGAGCAGAAATCATCAACTTTTGTAAACACCTGTGAAAGAAACAAATCTTCACAAAACCCCCAAAGAAAAACATTATGATCAAACCATGGAAATGGTGTATAGAGTTATGGTAAACAAAACGAATATTCCTTGAAACTATCCACACAAAACAAGAATTGTGATACATAGACCCTGGTGGGTTCTAAATTAAAATATTTTAGGTACAATATGCCTTTTTCTACATGTTTCTAACCAATCCATTTTTATTTATGTTTAGGGATTTCATACAAATACCGTAACACATTTTCATTACTTTTAATTTTCAGCCCAAAGAGGTAGATGGTGTAAAGATACCTGTTGACAGCAGCAAACCCAATCCAAATGACACAGAGTTTGACAACTTGTACCTGGACATGAATGGAATCATCCATCCTTGCTGCCATCCTGAAGACAAGTGAGTGTTACATGTGGAGCATGCTTACTGTGATTGAGAATTTACTAAGTTTGTGTACTCTGTAGGAAGATTAGAAACGGTCTTGCGTGTAGATCTTACCTTTTAAGGGGAGCTAAATCACTCTAGCATGTGAATTTATATAGTATCAATATCAATATCCAAGCTCACCCTGTTCATTGCCAAATTAGCCAATTGCTAATTTTTTATAGAAAGTAATACGTTTTTCTTTAAATTAACCATTTTCAATAATTTTTCATGGAAATACTCAATATTTTTAAAAATTAGCTAAAACAATAAAATTTGTTCGAGTGTGAGCCCTGATTATCAATGTAATATCTTAAATGACTTCCCATAATCTAAATTAGGAGGGCAGGGTTTCTGCCAGAGGGTAAAATGAGTATGGTGCCATACCTAAATATTTTGGCAGATTTTTTTTTGGACAAAATTAATTACTCTTATCATTACTGTATGATTTTCTTAACCATAACCCTAAACTTAACCCATTTTCTTTCTAGGGGAGGCCCCCCATACCCTCTGTTAACTGTTTGCATTCAAATCCATAGCGCCATACTCAAAAAATTTCTTTCTGGTAGAAACAGTGGAGGGGGAGTAAGCAATCAGTCCCCTCAATTGTTTTTCATGTGGAGATCTGTTATTTACCAGTGTTATTGACTTAAATAAATGGATGTTCATAGGTGTTCATTTAGATAATTCTTCAACATTTGTAAAGTAATATACATTTAAGTAATGGTCATATACGGTCTTTTTTTTCATATTGTATTGATTATTAGTAATTGATTTCTAGAATTCATTTGATCTGAATCTATTGCAGACCTGCTCCCAAGAACGAGGATGAGATGATGGTTCTGATATTTGAATACATTGACAGAATCTATTCCATTGTGCGACCTAGGAAAGTTCTGTATATGGCCATTGATGGAGTGGTATGTTTTATGTTAATATCTATCTTAAAGTTTCGTGTGGATTTATTTTCTACTAGCAGTTTGAAAAGCTTTGTTCTCTCAATAATGGTCTTCTTTCCTGAGAATATTTACAATAATATGTGCTTATCTAAATCTAACATTTAAATAGTGTGCAATACAACCCTGACAATTAAGGGAATGGTCACAACACATAATATGTGCCGTGAAAAAATCTCCATGGCAATTCTGCAGTTAATGTGTAAGAGGAATTTAATTTGTCAGTATTACCAAAAAAATTTAATAATAAAAAAGTAACAGAAAATTGCTGATTGCCAGTGCTGTAATCGAAGCTGTAACATTTATGCTTTGTCTGTAAAAAAAAAAAAAATGCTAGTCTTGATCATGCTATAGGGTTCCCACACTGTCTGTAGGCAAATTGCCACTTTTTTAGTGTGTACCAGTACAGGCTCCAAAAACCTTTCTATAGCTTCCATAAATGTGCACACTGATATGTATAGAATAATATTTCAAGCAAAGGATAATTATTCGACACAATTATAATAAAAAAATATTTAAATGGAGAAGGTCCTTTAATATTAGTTACCAGCATCAGACATAAGGCTGGTAGGTATTGGGTTCACAGCCCGATACCAGCTTCCACCTAGAGCAAGTTTTAATGACTATGTGTAACACTGACTTCTCTGTCACAAACTACTAACAACTCAGTGTTTCTGCCAGAAAGAATTTTCCAGTATGATGCTATGGAATTTAATGCAACCATAGTCAACCAGGGCTCACCCTGGATCAAAAATACCTGTAGCCAAAATATTAGCCAAATGGAATTTTTATTAGCCATATTGAAAATACTTTAGCCAAATTTGTTTTACGCAGTACTGTATAGAGTATTTATATATGAATATGAAAATGTATCTTTTTCAGCTAATTGTTTACAAACTGAAATAAATAGGAATAAAAAAACCTCAATTGGGGTAGGGGCAGTTAATATATTACTTCGATTTTTCAGCGGGAGGGGGGTGCGGTGGGGATGGGGTTATGCATTATCTTCAGAGTTCGAAGCCAGTACTCCATACACCCACCCCCACTTCTAAGACCTATGACAATAAATTAACAAACATACAGAAATATGGGGGTGGGTGGATGTTTATTGAGGGTAGTTGTTTTTTCTTTCTTCCTTTTTTCCCAAATAAAAATTTGAGAGCTTTTTTTATATAGAGCTCATTATTTCTTTAAATAGCAATCTTTATGTTAATTTGAATTGTTTTTTTGTTTTTTTTAAGTTACCCATCAGTTCCCCACCCCAAAAATTCTCATAATTTGTGCCATGTTGTTGCTGTTGATTTCAACGTTGTGTTAAATGCTTGTGATTTCTGGTTGCAAAATACCTCGGCTAAGAATACTGACTTCACAGTATACTCCATTTATTTTTTTAAAAACCCCAAAACCCAAACAAAACCGTTAATAAAATTAAAATGTACGGTCTTTTTAAAATCCAGCTAACTTATTAAATGTCACCTCACAGTCTTACAAATTTATAGCTAAAATTATCTCACAAATATGATTATTGTAAACTACTTTTATTCAGTGTACAATTAACTGCAATTTGTATAAATACTGCATGTTCATTTCCCGCTATAGCGATCTGCATGCGTGCTCTCGACCATGGGTACGAAATTAACAAAGACAAAGGAATAAACAAAAACTGCAGTTAGGTATTCATTGATGCAAACAACTATTGTTTTTCTACAAATTTACATCAAGATTTACTTTTGCGTAATCATATTGTTTAATGTCAGCAACGATATCTCTTGACACGCAGGTGTCGGCTGACTCTGAAGCGTGACGTATATTCACGCCGAGAGCTGTCCTCAGTTCAGCCAACGAACGTTCTTCCTAACGTTCGTGAACTATTTGATTGGTGTTAGTCATGTCCATTTGGTTTAACGTGAAGTGCACAAACCAGTCTAGCGAACATTTTGTTTTCGCTCGGTCTGGCTGAACTCTGCCCTTGAGATAGCCTACATGTCTTTCGGCCCTGAACTGGCATGTGTATTAAAATTGACACACTTTGTCGGGCTGTTTTTATTACTTTGGTTCAAAGATTTTACAAAGTAAAAATAACAAGTTACAGATCTTCCAGACATTGCTGTCATACATGTCGAATGCATGCCATTAAAATTAATAACCGTGATTATTAAAATAAGCGAACATTATAAGGCCTACGCTGAATTCTGCATGACACCATTTTTCTTACCGGTCGTGAGATCGCCATTACGCTAATTGAATATTTGGTATTATTATGTTTGAGGTGTCGGGTAGATTATGTAACCGTTTGTTCACATCAGAAGACAGAAAATGGCTTAGCCAAAATTTTAGCCACTTGCAAATTTTATTAGCAATTTTTTGGTAAAAATTAGCCAATGGCTAATTTGGCTACCGACAGCGCAAGCCCTGGTCAACCGGCTGTTTGGGGGCCTCCCCCAAAAAGAAAATGGGTTACATGTAGGGTTAGGGTTAAGAAAATCATACAGTAATGATAAGCAGTGTTCTTGCTGGGTGAAAATTAAAGGAGATCGGCACTACACCCTTCAAAAAAAAAAGGGTTGGGGGTGGGGGAGTAGTTTGGTTATCATATTGTTGTGTTTTGGTAGACTTTGAGAAAAGACATACCGTATATTGCTGTGTATTAGCCGACTCCTTGGATAAGCTGACCTCTTAGTTTGACCCTAAATATCCAGTACAAAATCATCGGCCTTGTGTATAATCCGAAGTCATCTTTTGTCCAGCTGTATGTTGTATCGATTTCAATAATACTGTCAACAAATAGACATGTGCTTTTCTTGTTCATTACATTTGTTTTACCTTTAATTATTACAAACACGGTAATAGCGATCGCAATCAATCATCAATGTGGCAATGCTAACATCTACCATGCATTGAAAAATAACTTAGAATTGATAAAGCATAACAGGAAAATAAATAATTCAAGCTGTAACAACATATCACTGCACATAAATAAATAATTTATTCACTGGACAGCAAAAAGTAAAATCATTGAGGCATGTTTAATCCCTCACCACACACACAAACAAAAGATCATGCGATCCGTGACTGCAGCTGTTCACTGTATATGGTATGGTCATGTGACAATAGTGGGAGTAATTATCATCCTGAAATTCATGTTATTTTTTCAGTCGGTAATATTATTAATGAGCTTAATTTATTTATGGCATTACTTTATAGTTTAATGCACCCTCCCAACAAAACAATAATATTAGAAATATAATACTTGTTTGAAGAAAAAACACCGTTTTGTATCTTAAACTTGCTATATGAAAGATTGGTCCCAGCACAGGTCAAACAGAGATGGCGGACAATTGGAAAGAATACGTTTTTACCATTGAAATAACAATAAAACAAGTAATTTTTTATTATTATTCATCAAACTTATATTGCATTCAAGAACAAAAAACTGCATAATATTGCATGATGGGGTGTTTTATTTATACTGTGCACAAATTATTGTTACATAATCTGTGAAAAGGCTAAGGGTCTGATCAAAATTTGTAAGTCACGGTCGGGAGTATTTGAGATCGAAATTTTATGCTCCAATTTGTTGCCTCCGTGTATAAGCCGACTCTTCTTTTGGAAAGTGTTTCTAGACTTCAAAAGTCCACTAATACACGGCAATATACGGTACTCCTTATTTTGCCTACAAAAAAGTGCAAAGGGGTTTATAAAAAAACTCGTCTTTTAATTGAACCGAAGATGATATCGGTCTGACATTCACGGGCAGTTCCAGTTTTGCTGAACCGATCAAAGTTTTAATATTGTTATTTTTAATAAAGATTTCAAGATATATGAAAAACAATAAAGATGTTTGTAAAATGATCTCCTAATGTCAGATACATTTTTTTATTTCCATCTTCATCGTATGAATTGATCGCTGTGATAAAATATTATCGCCAGTTTCGTTTTAGTAAAGGCAGTGTATATATTATTTGGCACTCAAGATAAATGATTTTAATGATAAACACTACCACTACCGTTGTTTTTATAAGCATTCATATGAAAAGTTTACAATATTTTATAAAGAACTGCTGAATAAACAGAATAACAGAAAGTAAAAATCAATAGGTTTCAACCAATTATATCTGCAACTGAGGACAAAATATAAAACGATAGTTAGTGGAAACAAAAGACAGAATGACTGTTCTGATCACATGACAAATATGGCGCCAAATAGGGTTTTTTTTCAATCGGAGATTGCCGAATCCGTAAAAAATAAAATGTTTTCATTGCTTACATAAAATATAACTTTTATTGTGTCTATCAAACATACAAATGGATACAGATATTGGACAAAATAGAGGCTGTTAAAAATACTGTTAAATTACGTTACGGTAACTGTCGTAAATGTTTTGTCAATTGCTTTTTCGTAAACAACGCGGTTCATTTCCTTTGATGTTCAGTGTGCAGACTGATCATTGTTTTTTGTGTAGAAAAAAAGTGCATTTGGAAATAGCGGAGATAGGTGCTGGAAAATAAAGAGGGGCGCTCAAAAATAAAGGAGGGCGGGGAACGTGAAAGGAGGCCGGCAAAATGGAATAGCGGGGAGGAGCGCCCCGCTTAAATGGAGCAGTGAGAACACTGGATAAGAGTAATTAATTTTGTCAGAAAGTTAACTTAAACAAATAAAATCTGCAAAAACGTTTTGGGTATGGTGCCATACCCATTTTACCCTCTGGCAGAAACCCTGTGAACTAACCATTAACCCTCTGTTTAGGACAGCCAACCCAGATAGCTGAGGTGTGTGGCCAGGATAGCATGCTTGAACCTAACTGGATATAAGCATGAAAATAAGTATAAATGATATTAGTTTTCTTTTTTATTTCTGATGAGTACCTTCATATTTTGTTTCTAACAAGAGTAGCATTGCAAAAGATATTTTAATATTGTTTTCCGAAAATCATCAAACTTGTATGTATAGCTCTAGTCCATATGATGTACTTTTTATTGCAGGCTCCTAGAGCGAAGATGAATCAGCAGCGTTCCAGAAGATTCCGAGCATCCAAGGAGACACAGTATGTGGTTTGATCTGATTAAATAAAAAACCCTGGAATAGATGTTTTGTGTCATTTAAAAGTTTTGTATTGTTCTCAGTGACTTTTTGTTAACTTAAGTTCTAGACAACTCCAAGCATCTAAGGAGTCAAGGGACGGGAAGTAGCTCAGTGGTAAACTGCTCGCCTGATATGTGGTCGGTCTAGGGTCGATCCCCATCGCTGGGCCCATTAGACTATTTTTCATTCCAGCCAGTGTGCCACGACTGGTATATCAATGGCCTTGGTATGTGCTAACCTGTCTGTGGGATGGTGCATATGAAAGATCCCTTGCAATAAATGGAAAAATGTTGTGGGTTTCCTCTGTAAGACTATCGAAAGTACCAAATGTTTGACATCCAATAGCTGATGATTAATAAATCAATGTGCTCAGGGGTGTTGTTACACAAAACAAACTTTAACTAAGAAGTCAAAGTATGTGATTGGATTTGATTTTTGAAAAAACCAAGTAAAAAAAACAAACCCAGAAATTATAGCTGTTTTAAGCGTGTTATTTAATAGGTTTTTTTAATTATCCTCTGTACATTAATTAAGTTTTAAAAAAGTAGAATTGAAAAATTATTTTAATAATAACCTTTACTTATTTATTAAATTACTTTAACATTTAACAAATGCTACTGTTACAAGTCAATTGTTGGATCTCATACTTAAAAATATATTTTTCAGCCATTTAAAAACATTTGTTTATTTCATTAGTTAATACAAATATAAAAAAAACAAAACAAATTTTTAACAAAAGTGTCCCTCAACTATATTGGGTACTGACAGGATATTCCAGAAATGTGATGTTGCCATGTCATCAGGTTTTCTAAGTGTATCCATTGATTATGAGGCAGGACATAGCCCAGTGGTAAAGCTTTCAATTGATGCATGATCGGTCTAGGATTGATTCCCGGCGGTGGACCCATTGGGCTATGTCTTGTTCCAGCCAGTGCTCCATAACTGGTGTAATAAAGGCTGTGGTATGTACTATCCTGTTTGCATATAAAAGATCCCTTACTGCTAATAAAAAAGAGTAGCCTATGAAGTGTTGACAGCAGGTTTCCTCTCTCAATATCTGTGTGGTCCTTAACCATATGTTTTATGCCATATAACCGTAAATAAAATGTGTTGAGTGCTTTGTTAAAACATATCCTTCCTTCCATTGATTATTGTTTTTGTTTTTTTAGAGAGAAAGGCGAAGAAATGACAAAGCTAAGGGAAGAGCTTCTTGTGAAAGGAATGGAGTTGCCACCAGAGAAACCAGCTTCAGAAAAGTTTGACAGTAACTGCATCACACCGGTGGGTTTTGATTTTACATAGAAATAGTTTCAGAAAATACATTAACAAATTTTTTACACTTATATGTGACAAGGTTCTTAAATATCTAATGACTGTGTACTGATGTTTTATAACAAGTATCTCATGGAATTTTGATTTACTTTTTTTTTTTTCCCCAAGATGCTGATAAATCTTAAGAATTTGTAGCTTCATTCCTATCTCTGAAGTTAAGTATTTGACTTGCTTGATACAGAAAATGTCACTCAAACTAGGATCATTCCAGTGTTTGTTTTTGGTATTAATGGATCTTAATATTACAGAAACCTTTAGAGACTTGCATTTTATACTCTGTGAACTAAATGTTTATCACATGTTTCAGTGTGTTATTATGTGAAATGTCTCGTCATTTACAGGGAACCCCATTCATGTTCCGTCTGGCTGACTGTCTGAGGTTTTACATTCACGACCGGCTGAATAACGATCCGGGGTGGGCTGGTATCAAGGTGATCCTGTCTGATGCCAACGTGCCAGGAGAGGGTGAACACAAAATCATGGACTACATTAGAAAACAGAGAGGTTGGTGCAGTTAGTTTTACAATCTGAGGATTCGGGGAACATTTTATTCTGAAAATTCTAATTAGTGATGGTTTCTAATCTATTTGACAAGGAACATTTAGTGCAGTGTTAAACAAGTTTCAGATATCGCTACACAATTTTAAAACATTAAACAGTAGTTGCTAATAAATTTTTACTGACTAGAAATATTGCTAATTAAGATTTTGAAAAGATACTGTTCCCTGTTTGACAATTAATTAGCAACTACCATTTAAACGTTTTAGAAATACATATCTATCACTGAAACATGCTACAGTGAATTGTGATGCGATAGGGAAAAAACTGTTTGATTGAATCTCATATTTGTACTATATTAATTAAATTAGCTAAATATGAATTGCACAAAAATCCACATATGGTAATTCCACAATAGAATAATTACACTTGATGTCTAAATATACTTTTATCTCAATTTTATTCTTGGAGGACAATGCATATTACAAGCCTCTGGTCTGGAAAATAGGCCAAATCAAGTCCACAGTCCATGTTTTGGCCACGTTTATTGTAGACATCAAATTTGGAAAAACATGAAGCATTTACCTTAGCACCTTAATGAATTTGTTATTCAACATGACTCATTCATTTAATACGTGGAGCTTAAATTTGCTATCCATTATTAAATACTCAGAATTTACAATTTTTATTGTCTCACCTTTACAAAGTAAAAATGTGAGAGATATAGACAATAACTTATGAGTCACGAGGAATATTATTACGGATTATCTGTCCTGAGTGAAATTAATTTTGTCAGCCACAAGCTTTAGCGAGTGACTGACAACATTAATTTCATGAGGGACAGATAATCCGTAATTCTGAGTATCGAGTGGGTTATTGTATTTATTACCCATAGTGTAAAGAGTTTAGAAACTTAAACTTTAAACTTCTTACATGACACAAACTATATAATATACAAAACGTGAAAGTCTGAGGAAACTGATGACGTCATGAAAGAAAATCAATGACGTCAAAAGCTATCTTTAGGTACACAAATCAAATGTAAGCAAGAGAGGTTGCATTCATAATGAACTGATGTTTTTTGTGGGAAGTGAATGAACCAGAAAGAAATTAGTTTAGAGCATGTTTAATTGTTAACAAGAACAAATTGCTTAAACGATTTCAACATAAACAGAACACTGGTGGATCCCAAATTGACAGTCAAGGAAACCGATGACGTCACCAAACTAATGTCATGACATTAGCGGGGAATGATAGCTTCTATCTTTTTTTAGAGAAAGATAAAAAATATATTCACCCGCATCTCACTGCCCATATGGGTAATACGGTATTACTTTTCTGATGATAGACATGACAGCAGCAGTATCCACTTTTGTGTTTAGCTCAATGTTAATGTTTTACATTTAGCTCCATTTTTCACACAAACTACAAGCCCAAGATCAATCACAGCTTCACCTATAGATTTTCATCACAATGCCTGTGAAAAGAAAGAAAAAAGTAAAATTTTTAATTTGAACTCTAAAAAAAAAACATGCATCAAGATGAACATCTATGGTTGCATCTGTCAGTGATACGTTAAGGTGGGTGAGACATTTAAGTCAAGGGAATTCTTGTTATTTTTCAGGTCAGCCTGATCATGACCCAAACACTCATCACTGTTTATGTGGAGCAGATGGTAAGTACAAATGATCTGACATGTCATGAAATTTGTCTATTTTATCTTGTTCTTTCTTGTTTTTGTTTTTAGTGGTGTTAACTTTTGTTTAGTTTAATAATTCTAAAATGTTAGTGATTTAGTATATAGTACATACTATTATACAGGGATTCTAGAATTTTTATAAAATCCACTGGCCGTGGGATCAGTGATTTAAAACATTTACTAGCCACAATTAAAAAATCACTAGCCCTACTTTACTTTAAGTTAATACAATTTTACTAAATAATAGTAATAATCAGATATGTCACCTAAAGAGGGAGATAGAGCGTAAAAACACTTACACTAGGTGTGGGCACAGGATAATCATATTTACAAAATATACTTAACTGCAACATTTAACCCAAAAACAATTCACTAGCCGTCGGGCATGGCAGTATTGGTTATTAACTAGCCCAACATTAAATATCATTAGCTATGGGAGTGGGACTAGAATAATCTAGAAGCCCTGTGTTATATTAATTTATAACAAAGCATGCTTTTTAAACCTAAAACATCTCTACTATACAGATAGTTAATTATATTTGCTTAACTGTTCTAGAATAGCTTAACAGTATTAACCAAACCCAATAAATTTGTTTAAAATTTAAGGCCAATTTTATGCTAGTGTAGGGATTATTAAGATGGCCATAATCGAAAAATAATTGATTAATGGGAGAAAAAGGTTAACTTATAATTGTGAGTAATACCGACTTCGTTATCAAGGTATATTTTGTATGTAAATGTTCTGTAAAAATGTAATTCATTTGTTCTTTTTGTTTTCCAGCTGACTTGATTATGTTAGGTAAGTTATCAATTACATTCAATATATCTATTAACAAATAGAATACACAAGGTTCTCACTGGAACTCTGGAAGGATTGTGTAAACTAGTTTTAATCCTTTCTGAAAATAATGTCATTCTGAAGTTTTTAGAACATGGATCCATACTGATTTTCACCCATATTACCGTATGAATAATAATAATAGAAAACCCTAGTACATTTTGTTTTATAATTCATTAAGTTATCTCAGGAAGGTAAATAATTTTAGAATTGTTTCTGATATTGAAACAAGCACCTTGAGACAGTTAACATGTGGTATATTTATCCAGGACTGGCAACACATGAGCCATATTTCACAATCATCCGTGAAGAATTCAAGCCAAACCAGCCACGACCATGTGAACTCTGTGGACAGTTAGGTGAGTAACTTGACTTCTTATAAAACACATAATCAACATGTAGTCCTCGCAAATAATGTAACATACATTGTATAAATAAGTGTTAATAAATGCATTTGCATATTTTATTTATGTCTTCACTTCTAGACATTATTGACTCCACTATGTCATGAATATTCTAGTGACTGATAATGCATGACCACACATTTTGTGTAAATATGTGTTAATAAAATCATTTGCATATTTTATTTATGTCTTCACTTCTAGACATTATTGACTCCACCATGTGATGAATATTCTAGTGACTGATAATGCTTGTTTGTTATTTTACAAATTGTTGCAGCAGGTTCAAATCTTACTGATGGACACTATTTGTCAGTTAATGCTCAGTATCATTAATACCAAAGTTTTCATCAAGGTGATCATGTTATTCTGATTTATCTTCTTTCCAGGTCATGAAATGAAAGACTGTTGTGGTATACCCAAGGAAAAATGTGGCCAAGTATGTAATATCTTATATTAGAATAGAACAAAGCAAGTTTTTGTGTTGTAATTTTTTTTAAAGTACCTGTTTTTAGTTAATATATATTTGGACATATTTAAAAAACAACACACACAAACGCACACACAACTTATTTTTGGACATGAAATAAAAAGTATTTTGTGTTAAACTGGTCACACAGTACAGTTTCATTCATTTTACTTTTCAGTTTGATGAACTTAATAAACCAATTGGATGTGAGACTGAATTCATTTTCATCAGACTGAACATATTGCGAGAATATTTAGAGAAGGAACTTGTAATGGAGGGACTACCATTTCGCTATGATTTTGAGGTGAGTTGTGTTTAGTGTCAGTACCAGTGTTGTGCATTGACCGCAAGTCTAAAAAAAAAAAATAACTGTATTAGCATACATGCTTTGTTTTAAGGATGTAGGATGTACCTTTGTGGTAGAATGATCCTCTTGATATGTGATAGGTTGTAGGATTGATCCCTGTCCGTGGACTGGATTCACTAGATTTTGTCTCCGTCTGCTTCATGACTTGTCCTGTCTATGAAGGACTCCATGCTGCTTTCTGGTTGGGGTAGCCTATGTGGCAACAGCAAGTTTCCTCTCTTAACACGCACGTGTTATGATAATTATTGTAGGCACCAAATAACAGGAGTTTAAATATGTTCTAAGGTGTCACTTAGCATTCCTTTCATTTCTTATTATTTTGAGGCTTTGCAATCTGACTTAATTGATCACTGATATTTCAAAGACCCCTTGAGGCTAGTGGAAAAATGTAGTTGGTTTTCTCTAGGATTGTATGTTAGAATGACCAAATGTTTGACTTTGTCCGTGATTGTATAAGTTTCAATTTACTCGAGCTTCAATTCTGCATTTGGCAGATTTCATCTAATCCCCCTCCCCCCACCCCCCCACCCCCCAATTTTTTTTTCTTCATTATTTCAGTTTGAGATGAAACCTGTCATAAAAGTTTATCCTTCTGACTACTGCAGGTGAGATATCTTGCCCGACTTCACGCCAGTTGACATACTGTACATTCATATATCCTATTGTTTTACACACAACACTCACTGGAAACTATTTAGTAACAGGAAATGGAAGTCAAGTGAGCTTCCTGTTAATTTAGATTTGTTTTTTTCAATGGATTATACCTGGAATTTTGAAAAAGTGGTTTTTGGCTAGTATTTTGGCTTGACAACAATGGTGGCACATCACAGTGATTTTCAGGGATCGACAGCTAATTTAATAATAAATTTGATCGTTTTATCAACAACGAAAAATCACCAAATATTGGGATATGAATTGTAGTTTTTTTTTTTTTTTTTTTAAATTCTGGTCAGAAAACCATTATTGGGAATAATGGACATAAATACTGGACAGCTGGCCACAAATGCCCGAAAGTAAACACAACTTTTTTTTTTTTTTGTCTAATTTTAATCAACATCAGCTGATATAAAATATCATAAAAATTAGAAAAAACCCACAAAAATAATACTTACTGATTCAAATATGAACTTTATTTTATGTATTTATAAAACATTTAAGTGAATATATGTGAGTAAAAATTGTAAACTTGTACCCACTAAACATGTTTTTTGTCAAAAATTAATCCAGTAGGTTAAAAGATGTGACCAGTTCAGAAAAGTAATCTGCATCAATACACATAATAAATGTTAATGTTGTTTTATTTCAGAGGGCTCTAGATGACTGGGTGTTCATGTGCTTCTTTGTGGGCAATGACTTCCTTCCTCATTTGCCATCTTTGGAGATCAGGTAAAGCACACAGTTTTGTAATTCACTTTATAAATGTAAAAAATGGAAGCTTGTCTTATGGTCAGTTCTCAAATTTTAAATTGTTGATAAGGTTTGATCAAATTGATCCCTCCAGAATGTTAGTGAGATGAAAATAATATGATTTGGGCATTAACGAAGTGCAACATGGTAACATCTTAAAATTATTACAAATAAAAAAATGCTTTAGTGTTATACACATATATCGCATGCATGCATACAAACACATTGTTGTTGAAGAATTAACTAGGTCTTTGTGCTCTAACAAACATATTGCTAATAGACCTAGTTAATTCTTGATCGACAATATGTAAATTAATGGAAACTGACCTTTTTCTGTTTTAATGGAAACCTCTATGGAATGAACATTGTTAAATCTGGAAGAATTCATTTGTTTTGTGTTTTTTCTATTAACAGAGAAGGAGCAATCGACAGGCTGGTGAAACTGTACAAAAATGTTGTGTACAAAACTGGGGTGAGCAAAATTTTATTAATTAAAGAATTTGTAACTTAGATTTGTTTATTTTTAAATCAGTTAATTTTATGTTATATATACTAACAACCCCTTCAATTGCCCACGGCAATTGGCAATGCCATGACGATTGCCATGCAGGTTTTAGTTCTCCACAGCACTTTTTTGCCGTAGACTATTCAGGGTTTCTTTTTCAATGGCATGTTGTTTGCTGTGAACATTTTCTTAATTGCAGGGTTTGTATTAATGAATTTTATGTTTAATAGTTTATGATATCCCATGTTTTATTTGCTGTTCATCTAGGGCTACATCAGTGACAGTGGAGTTGTCAATCTTGAAAGAGTACAGCTTGTGTTGAAAGGTTGGTTAACATTTAATGTCAAGCCCAGTGCTTATAAAATTTTTATTGAGTCTAGACTCAAGACTCTAAAGTCTTGAGACTTAATGTAATGGTAATGTTTATAAATTCAGTGAATTTATTGTCATTTAAGATTTGAGCTAGATAGGCCCAGACATGGAGAGTTCACACAACTTGGCTATATTGTTGTAGAATTATTTTTGGACTCTTGGTGCATCAACATGATTTTGAAATATTGTCCCCTGTTCTTTGATGAGTTGCAGTCACATGTTAACATTTCAGGCTGATTTAAAATTCAAGTTGACCTATATGGTCTCTTGATTAAATAAAACATATGCGGAGTGCTGATAAAATTTAAGCAAAACATAGTACATATGTTCTTCAAATGTATATGTTCATTTATTATATATGGCTTAGTTTAGGCCTCTTGTTTGTGAATAGCAACAAATAATATACATACAGCCATTTTTAATAGCTTGCATATTTAAAATCATTTATTAATTACTTGCTACTGTCATGTGATTGGATATTATTCAACATATGCTTTAATGCATTTTTTCTATTTCAGACTTGGGTGAAGTTGAAGATGAAATTTTCAAGAAAAGAAGAGACACTGATGTAAGATAATAGTATTCCTTTAGTATTTTTACGCATTGTGACTTATGTGTCCTGATTAAAAGTGATTTCTTACACATCTGTTGGTGGAAACACCATGCGTTATTTTTGGTTACACATGGTTTCAAGACATACGATTGACTGCTCCTAGGTGATGACCAAATCACCAAAGCCATATGTCCATTGAAAAACTACACAATGGAAATCGATTAGACTGTGACATATAGTTAACTTGACATTCATGTGTCTGTGACGCTCAAGTGCAATGTCTATAAATAACTTTAGTCAAAAAAGATATTAAAATTTGCTTAAAACCTGTTTCTTGAGAATATGTAAGAATATAATAATACATTTGTGTCATGTAGATACCATTTATCTCACAACTCGTTATTTAAAATATATCATACTCGCTTTTGCTTGTTACGATACATTTTAAAACAACTTGTGAGATAAATGGTATTTATCTATTTATTTACTGGTCTAGTAAATGAACCTATATTCACTTGTCGTACAATCAAAGCTCTCATGTCCATGAAGCAGTCAAGAGATTTAAACATGAATCTTATGGGACATCTGTTTTATATAATATTTGTCTTTAATTTATTCATGATTGTTAGATGCAGTTGTGTGTGCAAGTATTTTAGCTGTGGGCACAGACTCTGGCAAATGAAATTTATAGAGGATGGTCAAGTTATGCTCCTGTGGAAAAAAATATTGAAAAAAAGAGTATTTGCTTGAACAGGGTGCTTCAATTATCGAACCCCCCTCCCCCTTGCACACACGGCTGAGCTGAAACCTTGTTTCTTACTTTTGACAGATTATGTATATTCTGTTACAACCATAGTGATATATTGTTTTGTGTTTAGCTTGACTTCAAGAGGCGAGATAAAGAGAAGAAGAAACGTCTCAAAAGGGTATGTACTTTGTCACCTCGGTTTCAGTACATTGCCAAAAGTAATATTTGGCAACAATATAAAAATAAGCAAAATACATTCCCTCTTTGTACAGCTCTTTACACTGTTTTAATTTTTATATTGATGTTAATTATCACTCACTTCAATTGCACATTTACCCTTGTCTGACACAGTACTGTGTTTTACCTGTTTTAATGCCAGTCATTTTGAACCTCAAATAATATGAGTGAAAAAAAAAATCATTTTCTTTTTGGTATTAAATATTAATAGTTTTGACTTTAATTTAATTTTAATTGTGTGTCATTAAAGTTGATGATTTTATAGCAAAGAGTCATTTTAGATTTAAAAAAATAAAATTTTGTTATCAGGAAAAGATGGGAAGCAGACCCCATTTCATGGCAGGTGGACAGTTTGCCCCACAGGTAAGTGGTTATGTTACAGTTTGATTTCAGTACATGTATTTGATTTATATTTATTACTACATCACTATATCGCTTGTAAGCATTGCTATTTTAGGTTCCTCAGGGTAAGTGTGTGTTTTTTATTTTCAATTCTTGCTCATGTAACAGTTCACTTACATACCAATATGTGTTATTTGGGTCTTTAAATTTTCTTACATATCACCTGTTTATTTTTAATACTGATCTTAATTTGTTCTCTCAAAGGAAAATAATAGTGGACTCCTACTACAAATATTTATTAACTTTTTGAAACTTACAGATTATACCTTGAACCAAACCCAAAGAACTCACATATACCATTATAAAATGTATCATGGCGTCATATGTTTTGATATGATAAGCAAAAAATTTAAATATAATAAAAACAAGACTGCGTAAATACAATAATACTTTACCTATCTCAAATCACATTAGTTTATTGGGAAAAATAGTGATAATGTCCCATGAACGTCAAGTTTTCCTCCAAAAAACAAGCCACAAAGTTGTACAGGTGTTTCCGCTATGTTTTAACAAACGTTATATGTTTTCGATAGTTTCATTGGCTGTCTATTTTTGTCCTTATTATGGCATTGTAGGGTCTATACTCCATGCAATAATTTACATCAAGTTCTACTTTTGAAAATAAAATCATAAAATGTTTGTAACTTGTAAAAAATATTGAATAATTTTCAGAAAAATAAACAGTTTTAACTGAAAACATATTTACATTTAATTCTTGTCATAGATTAATGTCTAATCCTCTTGTTCTGTGTAGCAAGAGAACCAAAATTTGGATTGTCACTTTAAGTACTCTGATAGAGGTACAGAAATATATATTTTCAAAAAATGTAATGCCACCAAACTACCTTGATTTTTAGTAAATGTAAAGGAAAAGAACTTTGCTGTGAATGACATAAGATGTACGCCAACCAGCCTTCCATAAATTTGATTGTTCAGTGTAATGATCACGTGGTATATTGTCTAACTTTGGCAGAAGGGGTCAGATATCAGTATTGCAGACAATAACTTTGCAGGGATTTGTGATACCTAGATTTCGCTATGTAAGGCATTTCATTAGTACCAAAATATTGCATTATGAAAAATTGATAACATGCACAATATTTATGGTATTTTAATTACAGTATAAAGTTGGCAGCTTGACTTGGAGCATTTTCAATATTGAGAGAAAAAAGGCACTTTTTTTGTTTATGTTCAGGTTGATTGTGACGTAATAGCTCACATAATCTTGCGATACATACAGTTACAAACAAAGTATCGAAAACATGTCGATCGAAATTGTATGACGGTACGATATTACCCTAACATAATTTCATTAAACAGGGTTTTTTGGTAGCCTTCATAATGAGTTCAGTAACACAGTTTGATTTTACATTTGTTTTGGCTTGTTCTGCCATATACTTTTATTTGAAATTATTACATCAGTATCTACCTACAGTACATTTGATGCTCCTGTTAATTCTGTTAACCTGTGCATGACCACCAAATCAGCAAGTTACTGATGCCACAATTCTTTAAGTACTAGTTTTGTTTTAATTTGTCTAACTAGATGTAATTATTTCAGAACTTTTTCTGATGAATCCCTTGCATTGGCTGGAGTTGAATTTGTCAGCTTCCACATGTGTCAAAATTACACAGGTGTCCCCAGTTGCACATATTTGGTATGTAATACCGAACCAAGTATTTGTGGACAACCCATAAATGTAATCTTGATAGAATATTTGATTGAAATATAATTATTTGTTTACATAATATGAAGCTTTAACTAACAAAATCAACTCCAATCACTTTTAATAAAATTATTCTGCAGTTGTGAGTTGTTTTTCATTCAACTGTGAGCATTAAAATTCAGAAATTTTGTCCAAAGCACTTAATGAAATTAAAATAGCACTTTTTATTTAAATTTTAGATACAAATTGGTTTATCTTTTTGCAGAATGGTGCCTAATTTTAGAGTCCATAAAATGTTTTAATGACTAAAAGGATTAAACTAAAAGCTACCACATTTAAATTCCATTTCCACTTTAGGATCAACATGCCTGGTGTGCTGGAAATAACCAGATCATTAACACTATTATTGGACTTCAATGCACTCCAAACTGAAGGATGGGTAATGGACATTTCGAAATTATTTTCATGTTATTCATGTGTTGTGTATCTGTTTGCAGCCAATAGGGCGCAACACTGGACCCGTTCACAACCCGCGTGAAGCGGCGTACAACATGAGAATGCAGAGTAACGCTGCAGCGGCTGACTCTCTACGAGCGATGATTTCAAACGGCAGTGATCCACAGGGCACTAAACGTAAGGCAGATGGACAAGGTCCTGATGTGGACTCTGATGAGGAGCCCGAACCTGCAGATGATGTCAGGTACTGAACCAGAATAAAAGGGCTGAAACTATTAAATTTTAAAATTAAATAATGGTCGTGTTTTTTTGTTTGTTTATAAAATCATTTCACAAGGTATACTGGATTTGATCTAAAATTATTTAAAAATGACCTTTTAGTATGGTATAAAGTTATTTTTAATTCAGCAAGTAATATATTTCTGTTGGCAACTACAATAATGAGTGAAAAGCTACTAATTTGAATTTAAAAAACAAAATCTGTATTGCTCACCTGAAAAACTACTGCTGAATTTTGGATAGCTTCACTGAGAAACTTTTGTTTAGTGTTGAACTGCTTAACTGAAAAAACTGCTGTTTAGTGTTGGACTGCTTAACTGAAAAATGGCTATTTAGTGGTTAACTGCTTAACTGAAAAATTACTGCTGTTTAGTGTTGAACTGCTCAACTGAAAAACTGCTGTTTAGTGTTTACTGCTGAATATTGGATTAATCAACTGAAACACTTGTTTTATGTTGGACTGCTTAACTAAAAAAAGAGCTACTTAATTTTGGATAGTATGTTGGATTGATTAACTGAAAAAACTGCTGCTTGATGTTAAATCGCTTAAATAAAAAACTACTGCTAAACTGAAAAGTTTTTAATTCACTTGAAAAGTCATATTTATGACATAGTTTTATTCATATTTTAAATAATCACTTAGTATAAATTTAATATTTTCTGTCGTATCAGTTAAAACAATCCAACTCTAAGCAGCAGAATTGTGCCAATCTTACTATTTTGTGTACATTTAAAATTATTTAACTATAATTGTTGTGTAACTTTAAGGTAAATTGACTGGTTGTGTTGGCCTAATGTAATTTATTAGATACAGGTTTTTAATCTTGTAATTAGTTTGCAATTAGTATTTGACTAGTTAAAAATAATAAGATAACCTCATCCAAATCTCCCCTATGTCCCTCATTGACCATTGGCATTTTCTTCACAGACTTTGGGAAGATGGTTGGAAGGACCGGTACTACAAATCAAAGTTTGATGTTGGTGAGGAAGATATGGATTTCAGACACACTGTTGTGAGTATAATCTTAAACACAAGGTTTTAAATTGTGAACTTTTAGTTTTAATATGCACTGACCTGTGTACAGAACATTGTGTATCAACACTTTTGATAAAGATTTCTCTGAAAATAAGTGGAGTCCGACGATTGCTTTCATGAGAATCGACATAGATTCTTGTGAAAATAACCAACATTGTAGCCTTGAATAACAGGATCCATTTCTCCAACTTGAGGGATTTAATATGCTTACTAGTATTATCATAAATGCCATTTGATTGCTCAATTCTTTGTTGTTATTTTCTTTTTAACAGGCTAATCACTATGTGAGAGGATTGTGTTGGGTTCTTAGGTACTACTACCAGGTATGTTAATTTACATCAGTTCAAAGCTAGTGTAATTAATAAGTTTATCTGTTCGATGAATCCTAATTAAAATCAAACAGTATGTGTATCATTCATGCATAGATGAAGATGGCTATATGTTAATAAATTAGTCAATAAAGAATTCTAGTTTTAATAAATTTTGAAATAGCTTTAAAAATAAAATAAAAATTTCATTAGTTATAGAAAAATGTAGCTTTAAGATAAAGAGTTTAGCAAAGTTGGCTACAGATCAGAGGCCTAATTCATAAAGGTCTCTTAGGCTCTGCTAGACAACAAAGCATCCTCTTTGTAAGTCTTTTGGCATTGCACTGCGAGATTGCAAAGTTGCAAGAGAGATGGACATTTTTTTTTACATTACGAGTCGAACGCAGGGCACCAAGGCAAACTTCAACAAGTGTCTTAATATAATATAACACAACATAACCCATTAAAAATAAAAATGAATGGTTTGTGTTTCCACAATAAAACTTTGAGGAGTTGCGTTAGAATATGGTGACATACAAAATAAGTTGCAGTCAGTTTGTCTGTAAGACTCTTAATTTTCAAGGCATCAGGGCATATGATTAGGGCATTGCAGTTTTTTGCTGCATAGCTGCCATTAAATTCGAGCCCTGCTACAGATAGGGTGAACTTAAATTTTACTACTTATTATACTGTATTAATTTCTCTAATTAATTTAACGGTATGTTTGTGTGATTTATATAATCATTTTCTGTTTTCTTTGACAGGGCTGTGCCTCATGGAAGTGGTACTTTCCATATCACTATGCACCATTTGCATCAGATTTTGTCAACATAGGAGAACTCGACAATGATTTTGAAAGAAATACAGAACCTGTAAGTTCTTAATCAATTACATTTTGTCGTGTAGTCATTGGTTTATAAAATTGATCTATTTTGCATTTATCATTTATTCACATCTCCTGTTCTTCTCTCATGCTGCCATGCTGCCTATCTTGTGTGTGTTATAAACATGTTTATGATAGATTATTCTTCATATAACTTGGCAGTACACATAATTGTGTCCAATATCATGATCTATGTATTGCCGATATTGTGCAGTATTTAAATCTCAAGCAATTAAGTGGGCATATTTTATTACAGTTGTGCTTTCAACAATCAGTTTCAGCACCATATTGTTATCTAGTGATTTCCCTAGAAATTTGGCAAGGCATGGTAGACCAAACACTTCTGGGCCATTTTCAACATTTTTGAGGCACTTGTATTTCATTAAAAATAGACAAAAATTAATTGAAATAAACATTAATGTAATTAATGTGTTTGCTTTAATAAATGAATGGCAAAAGATATAAAAGGAACATTTTATTAATTAATAATACCTTTTTTGGTGTTTTATAAAGGCAATTTTAGAATTAATTACTGAAAAGGGCATCTTTAATCTCAGGGCAGCATGGTGCTGATTAAGTCAAGATTGCACTAGACTATTGAGGCATGGTGGCACATCATGCTAAAACAAGCTAGGGAAAACACTATTATCTGTATATCAATGTTGTTATAAAAGTGTTTATATATTTCAGTTCAAGCCACTAGAACAGTTGATGGGCGTCTTCCCAGCAGCCAGTAAGAAACATCTACCAATCACTTGGCAGACACTTATGGATGACCCGGTAATTTTAGTTATCGCTTGATAACGTGTGAAGTTGGGTGAAATTACATTTAATAACTCTAGTAGTTGATTGTTTTTCTAAAGACAAATTAATGGTTAGTGAATGTAAAAGAAAAGGGAACTCAAACCTTTAAGAAATAAAATTTAAAAAAAAAAAATTCTAATTTTCTATTGTCAAACCACGTCATAGTCTTTTAATAATCACATTGTTTGTTTTTCAGGAATCTCCCATCATCGATTTCTACCCTACAGATTTCAAAATTGATCTCAATGGCAAGAAATATGCTTGGCAAGGTAAGAGAGTTGGCTTTTGTTTTATATTTTTTTAATTTGTACCATACCAGACAGTGTAACTGATACTAGGGACTTTCATTGTAGATATAACATTTCTGTATTATCTTGTTTCTTAGCATTTGAATCAATAATTTAATTAACGCCAGCAAAAGACAATTCATGGTACTTAATCAGACTTTGTATAGTATACCATGACTCGTGTCAAAGTAGAACACTTTGATGTGTATTTTTTACTAAAAGCATTGAAGAGCATCAATTTCAAACTGAGATTGCAGTACAACATGGGGTTTTGTTTTATGTTCTTAATATTAAAAGTTCATAACTCACTGTGCATTATCATCATTATTTTTTAGTTTTGTGACTTCAAAACAAAATTACTATGAAAAATAAAATTAAAAAATTATATCTCGATGAATTATAAAATAGCTAACAAATAATTTATTTTATGTTAGAGTGGAGTTTTGTCCCTTTATTCCAATGCAAATAAAATATTTTAAATGTTATTTTTTTAGAGAAATTTAAAACCTTTTGTTATTCTATAAATGAATTCCCATCTAAGGCAATAACTGAAGAGTTCATGATATATTTGTTAAAGGTAGAGTGTTAATTTGTTTCATATTTAGGTGTAGCATTGCTTCCGTTTGTCGATGAGAAGCGGTTATGGGCAGCTCTGGATGCTGTCTACGAAGATCTCACTCCAGCTGAACGTAAGTCTGCAGTTGTCATCTTGATACAATATACATGTACTTATTCATAAATATAAAATGTAATGGAAATTTATGAAAATGAAAAATTTGGACTTTTCATTGTAATTAGTATTTCATAGTACTCTAGCCTTAGTATAGATCAAATTATTTCCTTCTGTAGTGTTAACTAGTTTATTAAATGTAAATATATTTGTGTATTATCTCTTTTCTTGTCCTGTATGTAAATAATAAATGAAAATGTATAAAGTGTTATAACAGCTTGTTACTGTAATAGAAATCTAGGAAAACAGCTTTTTAATTTTGGCTGCTGTTACATGTACTCGTTCTTTCATGCATTTACAAGTTTTCTGTATTTTATAGGAAAAAGAAACATCCGTGGAAATGATCGTTTGTTTGTGGGTTGCAAGCATCCAGCATATGATTTCTTGGAGGCTTTATATGAAGGAAATGGTACTCATGAGGTACTTGTAGAAAATTTCTATAAAGTAATACCAGTTGAATTTAGTACATAGAAGTTTAAGAAATATGTATCGGTCGTTGCACACTACATTTTCAAATGTATAGTAAAGAAAATGTACTAAAATCTTACTAACTGAAAGTCTTCTGGTACAGAACACGTGATGTCTGTCATCATTATTCTAGAAAAACATTTCATGTTATGTACTTGTATTTTAGAAAAGCAGAAACTCTTAAGTTTTCTTTGTCAATTTTCTTTGTTTAAATATGAACCGAAAATATATCACTGGTAAACATTAGGCTGATGGAAATATTTCTAAAGCTGTATCCTAACCGGCAGCAAGCGATTATTTTAGAAATTGATTTCAATTGCCGCATCCTAACCGCAGTCGTGCGATGCGACATATAAATCTGTCGCGTCAAATCCGTGCAGTTAGGATGCGGCAATGGAAATAAATTATTTCTAAAATAATCGCTTGCGTCGCTCCTGGCCAGTTAGGATACAGGTTTAATTTCATGCTCTTTTTAGAAAAACCCTGATACATGTTGTATTTTTGTTTCAGCCGGTGGACATCGATGCTAGCCTGACCCAGGGTGTGCGTGGTACAGTATGGTGTGATGAGTATGCTGTCCTTCATGGCGGGTGAGTAGTCAGGGCAACCACCTTTTATTGCTGTATTTGAGTTTCTTCTCAAAAAATATGTCTATTGGTGTTAATAAAACTGCATTAAAGCAGTTTTTATATGTTCCTAAAACACTGAATAATTATTGTTCCTTCATGTTTCATATTAGCATGGACACTTTTTGTCCAACAGATTTAAAAAAAAAAACTTTAAAAAAAAAAATTGATGACAATACTCCGACTCTGTTAATGATGGTAGAAACTGGTAAGTATTCCCATAATTCATATGCATGTATATGTACTTGGATACATAAGTTTGAACACAATTTTGTTGCATAAAATGTAGAATTACATTTTATATTTTACTTTTACAGCACAGTTCGATCTCCTTTAACAGCATTAGAAGACTTGAAGGATAATGGAACTATTGGGTAAGACCTATTTTTATCTGCATGTCAGTATGTCTGAGAAAGTAAAAAATATTAAAACTATGACAGCAGGACTGTTCTTTGTGGAGGACAAGGGAGGCAATTGCCCTTTTAAGAAAAAATATATATATTTTTTAAAACCAACAAGACAGTAACTAGCTTGGTAGGTTTATTTTGTATCGATTGTTGACTGAGTATAATTGGCTGTTAAATATATAACACAGTGTGAAGTACCTCTCAAAAATACAAATTATGTCCATTTGTTGGAAAAATGAAATTGATAATAATATGTTTTGTTTTTACAGTGTCCTGTATCATGATCCTAAGTATGATGTTGGTCATCTCTTTAAAGCAAAGATTTTGCCTGCTGCCACGTAAGTTAAAAAAAACCTAATTTTTTTTGCGTAAATAGGCCTTGACACTTTTATAGTTTTTTCGTTGCAAGACATTAAGGTGTGCAGGACTGGAGCTAGCTCTGGGCAAGCAAATAATTTCTCCAAATTATCTGTAAACCCAGTTATTTTCCCACAAAAAATCAATGACCGGTATATCATGAAATTATCTTGCCAATTAAAAATAATATTTGTCATTAGGTTTTTAAATTCGCAGTAGGCGAATATGGTGGTTGCCAGAGCTAGCCCGAGACCTACAAGTTCATCTTAAGACTGTGAGTTATATTCATATAGAACTGTCAAAAATAGTAGTACATTGTTACAGTTGTTACTAAGGTTAATATTTGTAATAATTACAAGTATGCATTTATTAAGAATATGTATCTTTAACACTGCTGTCTTATCTAATTTTCTTTTATTCCAAATGTGGATATCAGATTTTTTTGGTAAAGGCATCTCTTAATACTTTAGTTATATAAAAGTTATAGTCTAGTACAGGGGTGCCAGACGTAGCCTAGTGGTAAATCGCTTGCCTGATGTAAGGTTGTTTTCAGATCAGTCCATGTCAATAGGCCCATTGGGCCATTTCTTGTTCAAAAGCCGTGGTATGTGCTATGCTGTCTGTGGGACGGTGCATATAAACTATACCTTGCTACTAATGATTAATAAATCTATGTGGTCTAGTGGTGTCGTTAAACAAAACAAACTTTAATGTTAGTATAGAGTACAAAGCTGGTTTATACATCTGACTATCCATGCCTTCGACATCATGAGCTGATCTTACTGTACAATTACATTTCTGTTGTGACTTGTATTCAACCTTTTTATCATCTTAAATATAAAACAAGGTTCACATTGTTCTGTTTCGTTTATTAATTAAAATTAACTAGGTTTAATTTTTAAAAACAACAGCAACAAAACGATCAACTCTTATTTCAGAATGCCACCCAGAGTGCTAAAACCCGAGGATTTTGAACAGATGAGGAGGAGTGGCCAGGGTTACCGGGGCCGAGGAAGAGGAGGGATGGGTTATAGAGGGGGAGGGGGTGGTGGTGGTGGAGGTCGAGATCACTACCGGCCTCAGCTGGGATTCCAGCCTCACAGCGGCTACAGGGAAAAGGATATCTCGTCAGCTATACGGATGATTAGGTAATACGTTACACTGTGCACGTCATGTTAAATATAATATATAATTTTATCATATAATATGTAGCATTTTCAGTGTTATCAAAGAATGTTATATTTTTCAGATCACATACTTTCAAAATTTGATAACTTTACAAATTAGATGTAAATTAATGTTGTTTATAGACATTTAAGTAAATGTACTACGATGACACTCCATAACTGACATGCATTCATAGTCGTCAGGGCGGGATGTAGCCCAGTGGTAAAACACTCGCTTGATGCGCGGTCAGTTTGGGATCGATCCCTGTCAGTGGGCCCATTGGGCTATTTCTCGCTCCAGCCAGTGCACCACTATTGGTACATCCAAGGCCGTGGTATGTGCTATCCTGTCTATGGGATGGTGCATACAAAAGATCCCTTACTGCTAATCGAAAAGAATAACCTATGAAGTGGCCACAGTGGGTTGCGTTGCTCAATATCTGTGTGGTCCTTAACAATATGTCTAACGCCATATAACCGTAAATAAAATGTGTTGAGTGCGTCGTTAAATAAACCATTTTCTTCCTTCATAGTCATCAAACAAACATTTCAATAGCAACTTTACAGTGAAAGTCATCCAGCATTCAGACTTCAAAAAACATTACACACTAGTTTATTTTTATGTAAGGATATCCAAAATGACATCATTCGAGTTTGACGTAATTTCCATTCCACTCTATATTTTTATTATTTGGAATGTAATTTACGTCCCTTGAACTAGTTAATAAAGGAAATGTTATTTGACTTTTTGGGCAGAGTTAAAATTTGAACCTAGCATTTTCAACTTGTTCTATTATTGTGTACTTCATGTTAAATATAATGTTTTATTTAAGTTATTTTGTAATGCCCATGGAATGTAAGTTATGTCCCTTGAACTGCTTAATAAAGAAAATGTTATTTTACTATTTGGCACAGTTAATTAAAATTCGAACAAAACATTTTGAATCAGCGTTTGGTTGTTATATTCGTATCTTGGAATAATGCATGAATTGCAATGTAATACAATTATGTATCTAATGTTTGTCATTTAAAAATCCAGGGTGGGTGTTTTTTTTGTTTTTGTTATTCTAAATTTAGTCCAGATGTACCGAAACTATATGTTTAATCATTGTGTATTCTTGTAGACATGGCGTTAACCAGCAAGATGGCCAAGACTTTGTGATGTCATCACAGAGCATGCATCCATCTCAGGGCTATGGCAGAGAATATCAGGGTGAGTGTACTTGGTGCTGTTTTGTAACCGGTCAACAGGACATGTGTGACTTTATCACTGGGTCAGTGAAGATTATAACACTCGACCATATCATATATGCAGTCATGTGGGATAGAAAAAGTGCACCAGAGGTGGTGGAAATTCCGACCTGGGACATGATAATTTTTTTGACGTAACAATAGTTAGCTCCCCTTGTTAAGCACAATCATGTATTGGCTCAAGAAAAAACCCAAAACCTTTTATAGCTGTCTTTCATGGGATATGCCTGTTTCTTTGTTGTAGCATTGACCTCCATCAGTGGACTCGTTTTGGTGTCTCCGGTTCCAGGGCTCACCCTGCTTATTGCCAGAAATGGCCAATTGCAAATTTTTATTCAAAGTGGCTATAACATTTAGTAATTGGGTATTAATTTTTTTTATAAATTAACCCTTTTCCCATCATGTTCAATTAAATTTATATTTCAAAATTAGCTAAAATTAAATTCTTTCTGGAAAGCCTGCTGTTCCAAATACTACAGGGAGTAATATTTCAAAATCTAAGATACTGGAAGTCCATTCACATGCATTTTACCAACATAAATTGTATTTGTACAACCGTTGCCAGACCTCACCATTTAAGGGTAGCTATCACTCTCTCCCCAACACTCCCCTGAGACTACATGATTGGTGCATCAAAGGCTGTGGTATGTGCTATCCTGTCTATGCATATAAAAGATCCCTTGCTGCTAATCGGAAAGAGTAGCCCATGAAGTGGCGACAGCGGGTTTCCTTCCTCAATATCTGTGTGGTCCTTTACCATAAGTCCGATGCCATATAACCGTAAATAAAATGTGTTGAGTATGTCGTTAAATAAATAATTTCCTTCCCTTGAGACTAGTTCAAGGAGAGTAATTTTTAGCTCATGGCTTAAATTAGGTAGCAGTTGATCCCTGCTCTCAGTTTTCTTCACGTCAAGATCTGGCAACCTATTCAGTTTATTCAAACTTGCATTGTGATTTGTTATGTTCTGAATTTTGAAACTTTTAATTACAAAATATGTAACTGACATGCAAATAGTAATACAATGTATATGATCTTTCTCCTCTTAGTTTGTCTGCCAGCAGTCTTCATTTTGTATTTAATTAAGATATCTCAGATTTCAAGGAATGGGTTGAGTCTGTTTAAATTTTTAAAAGTATTATTTTCAGAATGGTTTTATCTCTTCTGTGTGATCAGCATGGTCTTAATAACTAGGCTTTTACAAGCCCAGGAGTTATTTGGCTTGGATAAATCCAACTATTATGCAGTTGGTCTGCTTGTATGCTTTGGAATGTAGAAAAAAAATCAGTTAACAACTCAAATAATCAATCAGCTTGGACCATACATTTATCTTCTGGTTTACTACAAAAATTATGCAAGGAAAAATCAGATTATATATTTGTGGTATTAGGTTATATATTAGTGGTATCAGGTTATATATTAGTGGTATTAGAATTAATTATTAATAAACATGTAAGTTGTTTCTCATAATATTAAGTATATGATTTAATTCTTGTTATAAATAAGCAAGTAAAAGCTATCGGTGAAGATTTATTTCAAAATGCATTACTTTATAGATGCTATTAAATTAAATAAAAAAAATAAAAAATAAAAAAGTAATATTGTTATTCAGAGGTACAGGTATTGTAGCTATAAATGATTATGGATTACTGTAAATATATTAACATAATAAATGCAGTAGTATTATTAAACCGGACAATAATTGACCTTTTGGCTTAACATAACATGGTCATTAAGGACGTTTTTACATGGAAGTAAATAATATGACCTCAATAAAAATCAGTTAACTTGTAAATTGCACAAGGAGATTTTCTGTGTGACTGGTGAAAAACCTAGAGGAATATGATGATCAGCAGTTAGCTTGCAAAATGTAGGAAGTGCCGACCTCGCCGAACCACACTTGACACGCTTCGTACAATTCAATTACAATGACAATGGCTAACTTGCTCCAGTATGCAAATGACCACCAATCGGATTTGATTGGAGAGTCAGTCAAGTGCCAGTTGAGGGTGTACGTTGATTGACATTCATTGACGGGTGCGGACCTTGTTTTGTGAGGAAAAACTAACAGAATTGATGAGAAATGCTGCACACAGCTAATGTGCTCAGTACGACTAACGAGGAGAGAGCTGTAATTGGAGCAATTAACGAATGTTAACTAATATTGTACAAAGATTTCCACGTGGGATTACCAGCGTGATTGATTCCGTCTGGGTGCTTGGGTTGTTTAATTGTTTTAGAAAGTGTGACTCGTCAAGCTGTAACCTGGAATAAGATTTCTCTAAATGAGTGATTTTTGTTGTTATCCTGTCGCTGATACGTGTAATGATATGTTAATTGCAGTGGGTAGGACCCAGTCACAATAATATATGAACATTTACCATTGGGCTATTTCTCGTTCCAGCCAGTGCACCATGACTGGTGTATCAAAGGCTGTGGTATGTGCTATCCTATCTGTGGGATGGTACATATAAAATTAAAATATCCCTTCTACTAATTGAAAAATGTAGCATATTTCTTCTCTAGGACTATAATGTAAGAATTAACAAATGTTTGCATCCAATAGCCAATGATCAATAAATCAATGTGCTCTAGTGGTATTGTTAAACAAAACAAACTTTAATTTTCATAAGTACATAAAGTGTATGATAGGAAAGAGGAAATTAATGCCTGTGTACATGTTTGAAACAAATATACGTTGATTACAATGGGGTCATTTCACATAGAACTCTTTTTTTTTTTTTTTTTTTTTTTTTATACTCGCTGGAACAACTAAAACATTGATTTGAACTTGTGTAATTTAGTAATCATTCCTATACCTAGTTTTGTTTTCTAAAGTCTTGAGACATTTTAAATTTATTTTTATCAATGATGAGACAAAAATGAAACTCTTATAATATGCAATTGTCCAAATATTCTTCTACAAAACCAAAATTTGGTATGTGTGCTATCAAAAACAAGAAAACTGTCTCTATATTCATGAATATGTTCCCTTCAAATCTCTGTGTAGCTACTGACTCTGCATTTGTATTCCGGTACTGGTTCCAACCCAGCATCAAGAGGTATAGCACAACCTCCTCTCTGACTGACCTCTGCCCATGAGAGATACGACACTTAGCTGAAGTATGTGTCAAGGACAGCCTGATTGAACTGTAATTAGATATAAACACAAAGATAAATCCGAGTGAAAATGAAGTAATCAGATGAAGAGTAAAGTCGGCAAGTTTCTTTTGTCAGTAGCCTACTGACCTCTATCCGGGCTTTCAGCCTTGGTGAACCATACTTGATTTGAACACTCAGTGTTTAGCCATCTCTGTTCACAGTGGAACTGCACTACCTTAGAAGAATACTGATTGATATGTTGTTTTATTAATGTAATAAAATTCTGTATAAACGGTCTTTTCTGAGGACTGGAAGATTGGGTTCAAAGGTCAGAATCTTAATTCATCACATAAATTGTTCGATTTCCCACGATGTTTAACAACTTTTCCCAAGAACTACCAGAAACCATAATATAGAACGTTAAATATGGTTGTCTTTTTTTACTATTTAGAAAACCCTAAAACAATCACTTTTGTTTACCTCATTTCAGTGGATTGTGATATTTTACATTCATCTATGTTATAAAATCAGATATTTTTAACTATATCCTTTCACAGCAGCTTTTACAATTAATATAATAAACTTTTTTATATTTATTGTACTGAATAGAGATTGTGTGGCTGTAGACTGTAGTAGCAAGACAACACTTTTTCACTCATTATTGTAATTCAAATAATGGACAACAAAGTAACTAAATATGAACAACTGAAAACAATGAACTGGAATATGAGACATCAGCTTATGAACCAGTGTTTGCTGTCGTACAGTTTGTAACACAACTTCTTGAATAAGCTATCCTGTTTGGGCATTCATGAGACCAACACACACACAAAATGACTTAAAGACCTCTTCTGGGTGGCAGTCGTCGATGTTGAAGAGCTTTCCATCATCTTCTGTCAGACAGGCCGTGATTTCTTATTGTCGGTCCGATGGTGGTCCTGCGGAGTTGGCACAAGACAGTGCATGAAGTCACAATTATCTCAGGCCTTTGTTTAAATTAATTATTGTTTCTCTAAATCATTTGCAATCATCATCAGTTGTTACTGTCCAAGTTATGATTGTTTTCTATAGTTTGTTAATTTGTATTATTGATTTGTTTAATTTTTGTATTCTTTTTTTTTTTTAATATAAGAATGACTACTTCAAATGCAAGAATTAAAGTTAGGGTTTGACTCTAAAGTAACTCCATATTTGTTCTTTGAACACAGTTGAGTAATAAATTTACATATGAAATAGTCATACCTTTAATCTAGGATGATTTAAAAATGTACTACATGTATTTGTTAAATGACTACTGTTCGATGGACTAATTATTAGTAACATTTGCCTTTACCATCACTGACTATCTTTCTGTCTTGAGTAAAAATCTCTGATGCAGGCTGCAGAATGGCAGACATATTTGAAGTTAATTTGGAAAAAAGTACATGAAAAATTGTATAATTTATTCATACATATTTCTATTTATGCATCTATTTTCCTAAACATGGTTGTGCAGAAGTATGTGAAATTTGCAAAAATACAATATCTTTGTTCCTTTGCTGGTTTCTACTCTTAATTACAGTGATAATTATATTGCACTGTTTGTTAATAATAGTTTTTATGTCATATTGTTTACTGTATTTTGCAGGCCGTAGTGGCGGTTATGGACAGAGGTCAGACAGTTACGGTGGCGGAGGTGGTGGTGGTGGAAGAAGTGGTGGTTATGGTAGAGGAGGTTATGGCGGAGGCTATGGAGGGGGAGGAGGTGGTGGTTATGGTGGAGGTGGAAGAGGAGGAGGTGGTAGTTATGGTGGTAGTGGTGGTGGCGGCTATGGGGGAAGACAGTCAAATCAAGACTACTCTATGCAAGGGTAAGTACAAACGATCAAGCATATCTGTAGTCAGTTATAGTCCATTCCACAGGGAACTCTTTTTTTTTTTCATACTATGGAATTTACAACAAGTTATTTATTTCTGAGCCGATTGTTTCTAAATTGCACACAAAAAGTGTGGGTTCTTTTTGTTGTTTCCAAAACACTTACTTTTCTTCTTATTTGACATAAGAAGAAAAGTAAAAGTGTATTATTAAAACTGAAATTATTTACAAAAAATAGTTTTGTAGGTTGATGGGATGGACAATATAGGGTCAATGTCAGTGAGTGGTAGGATTATAAGACTCCATCATATAGAATCATGTGAAATAAAATAAAAAACCCCAGATGTGTTGGAAATTTTGACTTGAAACAAGGCTTGCTGAACCCCAGGGTCCAAATTTCCACCACGATGGTGAATTTTTAAAATCTCACATGACTACAAATGATGGATTAAACTTCTGTCATCCATTCGGTGAATAAATTATTATTTTACATGAATAGAAAATGGTAGCTCACTAGCTGTGAAAAAACCCCACATTTATTTTACAATTTTATCATAAATAAATTAATAGTATCATATTTGTGATGTTTTTAAGTAAAATATAACACTACCAGTTACTACATCATATTAAAGGGACACACCCTAGTTACGGCTTTTTGTTAACCATTACGGCGTGGTTTTTCGCTATTAAACCAACAAATAAAATTGCACTTACATTTTATTATTTAGAATACACATTTCCATTCACCTGAAGTGCTTTTTGGTAATCCTGATGTTTGTAAAACCACGAAATGCATTTTTTGCATTTTTTCACAAGACGTGCTGTCGAGAAAAAAACGTTAAGCAAGCGAGGTCCAATCTATTTTTAGAGGTAATCTTCCTGTGTAAACGTCACAGATGTTGGTATACCACGTGACTGTTATCATTTTGGTTCGGTTTGTTTTCTCGTGCACGGTTCGCGAAATCAACATCCGATTTGTTGTTGGTCATTTGTGAGATTTTTCTTCACAGTTCGTAAACATTTTCAGTAACAATAAAGTTCAGACAAGTAAGTGTCTCAATACAAAACGTTACAAACCCTTAAAACCAATAATTTTGCTAAGTCTTACGATATCTGGAGAGGGGATACAACCAGGACAGAACAGTTGGAACATGTCCAGGAGAGGTGAAAAGAACGCACCCCAAGTCTGTGCGCACTCTGTGAAATTTGTTGTGACGTAGGCATTGTTGTGCTTCGAGCGACATCTACCGGTGACATCAGAATACTAACTTTCAAAATTATTTCAAGCAATTGGGACATGGGGATTCCCATGGTATTTATCGATATCCTGCTTTTTCAATCCATTTGATAAAAACGTGATCTAAGTGTGTTACAGGTTTGTAGATTAACCAAATTATAATTTATTTTCGCTGGATGGAACTAGGGTGTGCGGCTTTAATAAAATAACAGCTTCTATACAGTGCCAAAGGAATGTTATTTCTTCCACTCATTTTCTAGACAGAACCCTGGTCTATATTTCTTTATCTCTGCTTAGAATTTTATATAATACATTTAAAAGTAACATTTTAAAAAATACCATGTCTGTAATGATCTTTACATTATTATTCCTTTAATTATCATTTTATGACATTTTAGGTATGTTTCAGTCATTGAAAATCATGGGTTTAATGTCTAATAGCATAACAGATGCTAGCTACATGCTATGGTCATGAATATCTAGAGTAATATTGCAAAATATTAGGGTGTAACTTTGCTTTATGTATTTGAATTGTTTCCAAATCATCGATAAGGACTATCACTGCTATTGAAAATCACTATTTTTATCATCAGTTTAACTAAACTGCTTAGTAATGAAAAATATAAATGTAAACAATTTAAGGTATAATTTTCGTTGTATCAAAGATTTCTAATCATCTGTGCAGTGTTTCCAGATCTTCCAGTTTTTCAAAATGTTCAGTATTCATCATACCAAACTTATGGTTTTGGTTGATACATGGCAAATATTCTGAATGAAGTCAACCATTTTAGACCATTGTGTAACTCTAACCCTAGGACCAGTGTCAGATCCTGAAAATCAATATTAAAATTGTCGGTACGTAATGCAGTGGTAAAGTACATGCTTGATGTGCAGTCGGTCTAGGATTGATCCCCAACGATGGGACCATAGAGCTATATCTTCTCACAGACAGTGCACTATGACTGGTATATCAAAGGCTTTGGTATGTGCTAGCCTGTCTGTCGGATGGTGCATATAAAAGATCACTTTCTACTAATGGAAAAATATAGCGGGTTTCTTCTTTAAGACTATATGTTAAAATTGCCAAATGTTTGACATCCAATAGCAGATGATTAATAAATCAATGTGCTCTACTGGTGTCGTTAAACAAAACAAACTTTTAACTTTATCAATATTAAAATTTCCTTATTTGTTTTCCTAACCCACTTTCATCTCTGACTGCTACAAAGTCCTGAACACACAGTATTTGCTGATTACTGTTTTGTGTTTGTATTGACAGGAACATTTCAAATTTGTTAAAGAAATCTCAAGAATTACTGAGTTCCCAATTTGGCCAATCTTCTTCATACAGGGGATACGGCCAATCGGGGAGCAGCAGCAGCAGCAGCAGCAGCAGCTATCAATGCAGCCGAGACGACGGTGGCTACAGAGGAGGTGGGGGAAGTGGCGGGCAGGGGGGAGGTGGAGGACACGAGGCAGGAGCCTACAGTCAGAACGCGTATACAATGGGAAGTCAAGGAGGGACATACATGGGCTACGAAAGCTATTCATCCACAAACTACTCCAGTCAGAATACAGCCGGATCATATGCTCAGGGCACAGTAAGTGTTAATGTCTCTGTGTTTTTTGGATTTTTTGCCCTTTTTTTACCCCCATAAATTAACATTATGATCTCAATTACTTTTTAGTGTTGTAAATGTAAACTAACATTCTTGTACATATTTCAGGATTTCTTGAAAATATAATTATGTTAACAAATTAGCATATTTTCAATGAATTTCTTTTTAAAAAGAAATGCCTTGCATCACAAACAAATTCCCCAACAACCCCATTGTTTAAGGTAGCACATTACCATATCTAGCATCTCACTGCATCAAAGGTTTTGGTGCCCCACTCATCAGAACATTGAATTTGACATGCTTTGATATTTTCCAGTGTTATAAGCCTTTCAGGTTTACTGTACACGCATTGTTTGACTATGATGAATAATGTCAAAAGACAGACATGCATCACTGACACTCTTGACACCAGGCATGGAAACACTAACACTTTATGTTAGGTCGTGTTAGCTTTAATTCAATCAAGTATGTGTTGTTTTTCTCTGTTCCAGCAACAAGAACGGTTTCGTCCTTTACCTGGTCAAAGACCAGATCAGAGTGGCCAGTGGAGATAGAAGAAAGCAGCATAGATGTGTATGTTGATTATGGAGAACGAGGTCGAAAGACAGACATACAGTGCAGAAATCAAACTGGGCTTTTTTCATTGGTGAACTGAAGACCTATATACAGGGAATGAATAAACCTATGATGCTACAGTTTTGAAAACTATTTGTTGACTTGTATAGAGTGTGAAATAGAAGTCGAGGCATATTGTAGGATGATTGTTGTCAATTCTGTTACACAAAAGGTAAAATGTACTGCAAAAATTAAGCAAGGTGTGTCTTATGTGGTTCAGTAGAGTGACGTACTTTGTTATATGAATATGCAAGTAGTGGCTTCAGCTGGTAGATTTTATTGAGAAAAGGACTTCAGTGTGAATGAATGGCTGAAACATGTTCCTGATGAATCAACTTCACAATGAACTGTATGATGAGGCCTTGTCATGCCTGACTCGATACCACTTGTACATAAAGTGAAAGATACAGTGGACACATTTTTGTACCTTTATTATGTGAGCATTCTTGGAGTATTATTGCTGGCAAGCCAGTAAAAGAAGTGAATGTCCAATTGAAAACTTGGACATTATTTTAATATTTTTGTTTTAGTTCATTATTGTGGAGTTTTTTTTTCTTTTTTTCTTTTTTTTTCGTGTTTTTTTTAAGTGTGTAAGAACTATTTGTGAATTTTAACATTAGCAAGCAAAGATTTGGTGCATTAAAAAAGGGGAGTTAATCCAACCTTAATATTAATGGAGAAAATTAGGATCTGGCAAAAACCTTAATTTTTATCTACAGATATGATGCAAATTTATATAGGGTTATGAATAAAATTAAAAGAAAAATATTGTATGTAAGTATTGAGAATTTGTTTTTTAAATGGAATAATTGTTTGCATATCATTTCAGTTTTGCTTTTTAGAAACCATTTTTAGTATATAGATCTGAAGAAAATTGTATTTTATAAATTTTAATATGTAATATGCAGACACTAAATATGGAAGTTTGACACCCAATGAAAACATTTATTACATTTGGGCTATTATATAATTATTTTGGACTTGCAGATAAACCATAATGTTTTAAAGCAAACATTCTCCATCGTAAATTAATTTTAAACATAGACACATCCTTAAAGGCTGACAAAAATTTGAATACAATTTGAGATTCTGATATCAATTTATGCTTTGAGACCAAAATAAGTTTTTATAAGTAAAGGCTGTAGTCAGTTGTGTATATTTTGAAACCGTCATGCTATTGTTATGTGTTGAAAGATAATTTGTAAATATTTTTAATACATCCTTATGGTGCTAGTTAAACATTCTAGCACTGTATTGTATTCAAGTATCTATAATTTTTATTATATACATTTTGTACATGCATTGAAGTCTTGAGTTACTGTTACCCACCTTTTAGCTAAACATGTGTAATGTCATTCATCCAGACATTTTCACCCAATGTATACATTGAAAAGCCTAATTAATGTGTTACAATATTGATGTATCTCCTTAGTGGTACACAAACAGTACATCAAGTGATCCATTTATTCCATTTTATTTCCTTATTCTAAGTCTACTGTTACATCATATTCTACGTTTTTTCATCTGCTACAATTTACACAAGTATCGTTAATCTGCTTTTGTCTATTTTGTGATATTGGTCATCATTAATTTCCCAGGTATTAACATTCCGGCTGTATTTCAGGATATGGTTTACAAATTTTAATGATATTTAATGTACATTAACATCAGGTCACCACAAAAACATTTCAGGAAACTGTATACATGAGTGGCCATTAGATTCCATTTATCTTACAAGTTGTTTTTTCTCTAATAAATTTTAAAAACATTTATTAGAATTAGTGTAGGGTTAGGGATAGTGATATACAATACCTTTTAAAACATTTTGTTCTATAAAACCAACATAATATATAATAATTAATATTTCGTAATCCAATTACGCTACATTTTGCCTTTGAATTAGTAGACATTTTGAATATTCTGTTTAAGATTTCCTCCACAAGAGTGCTTTTGGAGGAAATGTAGCACAGAAGACAGAATGTGGCATTATGGGACTAAAGGTTCATTTTATTCTGTATATGTTTGGTTAATTCCATCGAAATAAAGCCTATGAGATTTATAAGTATTACATATTAAATACTAAATACTAAAATTACATATTAAATACATTTTTTAATTTAGAATACAGATTATATAGTGTGTATTTTTAATGTGCTTCTGGCCATTCTAATGTTTGCAGTAGCCTAAACTGGATTTTCCCATCCATTAAGTTCTTATGTACAATTTGTTTTATTTTTTATATAATACCCAGTTATAAAAATATAAAATTGAAGAAACAAAAGTTATTATAAACATTAGGATGATCAAATTATTTAGAATATACAGACACTGATATCCCAAACATGAAAATGTATATATTGTTTAGTGGTTAAAAGGGCTGTTAGTTTAAAACATCTTACAATGGCAGAAAACTAAAATACTACAGCTTGTCTATCTAAAGCCCATCTTTCACTAAGCCTGCATGAACATAAGCATGTTTGATACTTGAATGAAACTGATTATTTCGTAGAATCATGTGATATATGAGTGTGATCATGGTATTGGTATTCGTCTTTGGATTAATCTAGTAACTGCTCTTTAATTTTATGTTGTTGTTTTTGTGCATTTTAACATATAATTTGTAAATAATCTTGAAGAAAGATTATGCTAGTAGATGTATAGTTAATCATGTTTTCACCTTGGTTTATTCTCTGTATTTTTAATGTTTGCTAATTCTGATTCACAAACCATTGCTTGTATTCTGTGGTAAGCATTGAGTATCTATTTAAATTATTAGCACATGTAATTTCATAGTAATTTTGTACCTTGGCTAGTAAGCAAGGGTGCAACCGAACATGAAATAACAGTTTGTACAGAAAGAATTTGGATATTGTTAATTAAACAACATTTTGTACAGAAAGAATTTGGATATTGTTAATTAAATGTTTTAGAATTAAACTTGTTTCTTAACTGAAACTCTTTATTTTGTTCTTCTCTACCAGAATAAAAATTGATTACTCTTTTTAAAAGTTAAATTGTACTTATATAAAAAAAAAAGTGTTTCAGTCTGTTATCTGCTAAAATCAGGTAGTATATCTATATCTATATTCACAGACATTCAAACTTTACAGATAAAAATCATATATATATATATATATATATGCAGTCTGACATTACTGTTACACCAGGTTCTTCTGATACCTCTGTTGCTCATTAATAACGTGCTAATACATGGCTATATGTAGGTTTGTGGTATACATGTACATCTGTGTCATTACTTGTCTATTTTGTATTTGTACAATATCAGTTTGGGGGGTTAGCAAGTGTTCATGTGACAGGTGTGCAAAATATACATGACAGATACATTTTGGGAGTCCGCAGATACCTCTATCCAATAATTAATTTCCTATTAACATCCATTTGACAAAACTATGAAATATTAAATATATCAGAAATACAGACTTTTTGTTGTTTATTTGTTCAGATTAATTTTGAGATATTAGATGGTAATGCACTGGATGTTTTCAGCAATTCTAAATTTTAGCACTACCCAAGAACAATTTCAGTCTTTATTTGCTGAAGAGCTCACAGTAACACTTTGTTTAAAGATGATGCAACATTTTCCACTTTTTATTCAATGTCATTTTCATCCCATATTTTTATATTGGGAGGACGGTTGAATATGAACCTAGGGACCCTTTTGTCTATATTTTCCCTCTATTTCTGTATAAATAGCCCAATACTGCACTGTAAACAAATGTTTTAGCCAGAACTGAGGCGTTCAGCCTAAACCCCTGATAATCAGTGATATAAAAGGTTGGAAAAAAAGGGGAAAATGACCCTCTAAATAAACACAGTGCTAATCCACCAAGGGAGATAATTTTAGGTTATTAATAAATTGAACTATTATTGAACTTCATACAAGCTCATTAAAACTTAAACACATGTAAATTTTATTTACTATTGCTCTGTGTTAGTTTGTGTAATGCATAATAATTGGAGTTTTTTAAGAGTAACATTTTACAGAATTACGTTTTCCTTTGGGTAGCTTATAATCCAGTATTCATAGGTTGTCTCACATCCTGTTGACACTTATTTAATTTTAAGAAAAAAGTTCATTGATTTGGAATTTAAGCATTCCGCTTTCTTCATGATACTGGAACAATTTGCTTTTCATAACCAATTTATGTGTTGTTTTTTTTGTTTTGTGTATAGCTTGGTGTGGTGTGTGGTGTGTTGTGTTTTGTGTTATGTATTTCACACAATATATTTATCAGATATTTCTATAAAAAAAGACCCTTGCAAGTTTTTTGAAGGTATAGCCTGTTTGGTGGCAGCAGGTAGACCGTTTGAATATGTTGAAGTGTCGTTAAACATATTCGGTTCCTTTCCTTTTCAATAATTATTTCCATGTTTTCAAATACAAATCTACTTACCTTGACACCCACTATCTGATGACATGTATTGTTTTTGTGCTGGGCTGTCATTCATTCATTCTGACGCCATATAACAATAAATACAATGTGTTGAGTGCCGTCGTTAAATAAACAATTTTTTTTTTCATTCATTCATTTTCCAATTTGTGAAAATAAACAAATATTCAAATGCAAAAACAAATTAAATTTTTTTTAAAATTATTATTAAATTATTATTAAAAGTACCAAGCAACTTTACCAATTGTGGGGAAAACCTTTTATCAGACCTAACTTAATATATTTATAGGACACATCAACTAGAAGACAAGACACGGCATACCATAACGTTTAATACATCATATGAGAAACGTCCCCTTGCACTGACGTCATTGGACGGAGCAACCATACAGAATCGGTTTTCTGATTTTAATGAAGCTGGATTTGCATTGTATTGGCTCGAGCACTTGAGAGCCCGCCTCTCAAAGAAGCTGTCGGCTGAAAGATTAGGCACTGTGTTCAAATTAACTCCCCAAACTGTAATCAGATTCGATCAAAGTGGGTTTCTGTCCTCGCAATTGTCTCCTGCTGTTGGCTTCAGCTACCAGTCAATTACTCACCATCGCACCCCAGATAATTGTATGTTTTGCCTTGTCCAATTAGATGAACCCGCCATTCAGTGAGACCGCTTCCAAGGGAAGCAATAGAGAAGAAAGCAGCAGGCGGAACCAATGGATGCACGAGTTTGGTGGTCCAGAGTCCCATCTCATTTGGTCGCATGGTTTAACACTTGTTTTAAGTATCTTAAAGGTGTCGGTTAATAGGGCATTCGTTTTATTGACATATCCCTGATATGATGTCTAATGAAAACAAAACTGCTGTGTGTGTATGTGGACTATTATTCTCCGAGGTGAAAATTAATAAGTTGACAACAATACTTTATTTATATATATATTTTTTTTTATCAAAGTCGGGATATGCAAAAACAATTTAAAGATTGGTGACCAGTTATAAAACTTGACAGTTTTATTTGTTTTAATTAAAAAAAACCTGGATCCTAATTGTTGCAGTACTCGGAATACGCATTGGCAGTCTACATGTGGGCTTTACAAACAGCCTACGGTTATAAAACTAGATTAAAATCTTTTAATAACATCATATGCATTCAAATTGTATGGAGTTGTTATAACTTGGGACTCTTTAAGACTTGAGTCTAGTATAAGACTAAAAGTTTTATAAGCATTTCCATTTCTTCCCACACAGTTACAAAGGTTCATTACAATCGAATCTGATACATTTAGTTTTATGGTTAAGATATTTTTTAACCCAATATCACTTTCCTTTTACTTTGAATTCTATATCATTTCTTCCCAATGTTGCAGGTCCTGTATTTCATCTTCTTTTGCTGTTATCTCCACATCCTAGTCCTTGTCGTTCTAAGTGCGACAGGTATTGGTCTCTTGGACCCATTCGTGCCACACACCTTCAATATCCCATCAGATTTTGCTATCCGCTTGGTCCAGTTGGACATTGTTTAGTGGGCATGTTTAGCATGGAACACAGACAGTTCTTAAACATTCTGCTGACATTATCCATTTCTGGTCGTCCTGGTGTTTTATTGTAGTAACTCAAAATTACTTTTATGCGAAACAAAATTCCTACATTACATCGGAAGGTAAGGTCATCTTCACTTGCATCCACTTATACATTTTATTAACTCGATTATAATTCTATAACTAATTAATTCAGTCACATTTTTACATTCCATCGACCTTAAGGCCATTATTCACATCCCAGTACTGGCTTCTACTCCGATTAAGTTTTAACGGACAGTCGGGTTAGCTAAAGCGTGTGCCCAGGAGAAAAGGTCGGGGGTACTTTTTAATCCCACGAATACATCTATATATAAGGTTTACGCACGGCCAGTCAGCCCTGTGGTTTCAACTTCTAACATCACCAACCACGGGATTCGGGGTGAAGGACAACTTAGGTGTGTTGGCTCTTTTACCGTATTCATTCAGATTTCATGTAAGCCAAAAATAGCATTCAACCCAAAACCACACCGTGTGGCATATCATATCGTCTGTATTTTTATTGTTAAAAGGTTCTACACCATGGTTCACAAGACTCGTGTTTCTCAAAGTGTCATTCACACCCACTAACCACCCCCAAGATAAGACACCCAACAAAGGCTGTGTTGAAACCCCAGCAAGTACAAGACATATACTGTCCCACTACACACGGTCTCGAGAGAGCAGCCAAGAGTGTGGTTTGAAAACATCATTACTATCGAGACTCCCTTGTCCTCTCCGGGCTAGGCTCGATCTCTCCTCACTGTTGTCACGAATAGTCAGACTGGAGTGTCATACAGACTGCTCTTCTCTTGGATAGCTTTTATGTATCAAAAGTCGTCACTTTGATGTGGACAGGGCGAATCGGTGGCATTTAATTGGGATGGCTTAATGAAAGGGCGTTTGCTTGATGGCAATTGAGCACAAACGTTAATTTGCAGTATTCCTGGAGCACAAATCGTTTGTAGCTATATTTGGTTTATATTACAGTCAATTAACCGGATTTAACCGGATTGGTTGTGAGGTATAGAAATGCTGTTTTGTGTAGCTTTTAATTGTTTTAACAAAACAAAATTCGAACAGACAACATTTAAAATGGGATTCTTTGAAGGCAATTGCGACAGAATTAAAGCAATAATAAGGAAGGAAATATTTTATTTAACGACGCACTCAACACATTTTATTTACGGTTATATGGCGTCAGACATATGGTTAAGGACCACACAGATATTGAGAGAGGAAACCCGCTGTCGCCACTTCATGGGCTACTCTTTTTCGATAAGCAGCAAGGGAACTTCTATATGCACCATCCCACAGACAGGGTAGTATATACCACGGCCTTTGATATACCAGTCGTGGTGCACTGGCTGGAACGAGAAATAGCCCGATGGGTCCACCGACGGGGATTGATCCCAGAGCGACCGCGCATCGAGCGGACGCTTTACCACTGGGCTGCGTCCCGCCCCTAAAGGCATAATAACCCCATGCATTATAATGTACTTTCATTGCGTTATAAGAATGGGAAAACAACGTAAAGTAAAATATATGAGGTAAATATTTGTAAACAAAAGTATGTCCAGCTACATTTTCACACGACTGTTAAAAAAGCAAAAATATCAATATTTTGCAAAACATTCATTAAGTATTTGCCTCCTCCAGCAAGTGCTATAAAAATCTATTCTTGCGACTCATAAAGCTTGGTGTTCGTTTCTGCTAGCTGACAAGCCATAAACTGAAACAGTGTTTTCTTTCCTTATAAGCTGGCATATACATCAACATTCACACATCTCAGTGTGGTATGGCGTGTACATGAAGGATACACATAATGTCCCAGTAAGAAAATCAAAAGTGAAGTCAGAGCACGAATACCAATTATAAAGGTTACGCTAATACATGCAGTCACCTCAGTAAATCTGTATTCACGTGTTGACGAGCGCCAAACGCGTCTGATTAAGCCAATTGGACACATTCAGCCCTGTAATTGTAATCAAATTTGATGTCGAATGAAAACGGGAATAGAATCGGTTGAAGGCGCCGCATCTCGAATACACCCAGTCCATTTAAAACCGGCTTCTTTACAGACGTCAACCACCTGTTGTATCAACACGTTTTAGTATGCCCCGGGTTTTTAGTAAAACGTAGACACCACCTTCACTTTATATGTACTCTGAAATCTTAAAGTTCTTAAATACATTGATCTCCATAGAAAACACACCAGTCAGCTTTATAGTTGTTAAAGGGATATGTGAATAATAAAAAAGATACATTTAATAACTGATTTTTGTATAAGTAGATTTATTCTAGTATGCAATAAATAACCCAGATATTGTGTACATGAGTTAGGTTATTATGTGTTTTAGAGCAATTTCACATTTGCGATAAACATAACAACTGAACATTGGGTGATGCGTTTTAAGTGGAGTTCTGGTTAAATACAAACAAAGGAATATGGCCAAAATTTTAACTTTACTTTCCGCTATATTAATGATCTTATAGCATTCAATAATAGCAGGATTACAGATCACCCTTCCATTGATTTACCCACACGAGTCAGAAATAAAAAGAAACATTTGAAGGTATTAAATCAGTTGCATACCTCGATCTATGCATAGAGATTCAAAGCAACACTGGCCTCCAAACTAAACAGTGTGACAAAATGTATGACTTCAATTTTTCAATAGTCTGTTTTCCAATAGTCAGTTTTCCCTTTATGCCGAGCATTAAACCTTCTTCTCCAGCTTTTTGTTTCTATATATCACAACGTCTAAGATACCTTAGGGTTACGATGTCCAAGAACGCCAAAGGACATTCAAGAAGTTTTATGGTAAACATTTGGAGACTATATCTATTAAATACTTTGAATCTGTACATGCTTTTCGTCTCTTTGGTGAGACTCCTGCACATTTATTTTTTCCATCGTTTTAGATGAAGTGACAGACTTGACAGCTGTGGTGGCAGTACTCATAACGGGTGCCACCAGTGGGCAGGATATGCTCAACTTTCGCAAACACCTGATATCATCACTGCAGGGCCGTACCCTGACCAAAATCCATGGGGGGGGCACTAAATTTTATAAATAATTTTTAACATACTATAAAGATTAAACATTTCTATGCTATTACTGGAGATATATAAAAAAAAAAAAAGGACAAGATTTTCAGGGTGGGGGGGGCAGCTACCCCCCCTGCCCCCCCGGAGGGTACGGCCCTGCACTGTTATGAAAGTGAATCGTGAGTGTATGTCATCACAGCTGTACTTATTCCAGTGAGCTCTGTCCTGTGCTAGTTTTGATTTAGTAAACTAGTCTGAAAATGGCAGTCATCTTTGTGGCGGTGCAAGAGGAATGAAATATTGAGTAAAAGATGTTCTCGGGAGTAGCTGGCTTATATAGACAAGGGACTAGATAGAAATTCATGGAATCACCCACTAGTTTGCCAAATACCCATTCGACTCTACATTGTGCAGAGATACGACCCTGGGGCCTAATTCACTAAACTCTCGCAACTTTGCGATCTCGCAGTGCAATGCTAAAATACTTGCAAAGAGGATGCTTTGTTGTCTAGCAGAGCCTTAGAGACCTTTGTGAATTAGGCCCCAGATCAGTATATATAATTCGAATTTACAAAACGTTTAAATGAGAAAAATGATTAGTTGAGTTTGATAAAATAAATATCAACGATTAATAATCCGCTAAGCTTCTACATCTATTTTAAAACATTACTTATAGTAAAGTGGTGATATTGATTACAAAATGCCATAAACCCAGGGATTCATAGTTCTATTTTGATTTGAAGAAAGTTTTTAAGTGCACTTTTAAAATGGACGTAGATACTATTGGAAAATGTTGCCCTACACAAATATTCCAATCACACACAAGTTAATTCCACTATATAAGCATTTGGCAATTTTAGTGAATATGAACCATCGGGATCATCATGACCAAGGCACATTCTCTGCTCAAGACCATTACACCGGCATTTTTGACCGATATGCTCGTGGGTCTTGCACTGCAAGGTACACACCACCAAATCAAATCCCATAGACGACAACAGTAACATATGTTGCTAAAACTGCTACATGCATTGTTTAATCATTATATCATGGATAAAAAAAATCGTGTCTTACGTTGTTAGTTTGACACATAACGGAAAGCGTCTTTGGTAACCCTAGTTCCACACAAAAATGGTCATCCTATTTCCAGTAGACCTCGCACATTTCATGCACAATAATAGTTGGTACACTGGCAACAAATGGCATGGTCTGCTAGACCTTTGGCGGTAATTACTCTTCAAAAAAGTAAGGGAACCTGGAATATTAATGTTAATATCAACTATTAGACATCCTAGTAAAGAACGTTCAGGTCTGTTTATCAACACACCGAAACACATTCCATAGTTTGCACATGCATCACGCAGTTGCCCCGTACTCGTGCGTGGGGTGTCATTCTCGATTTTGACAATTTTCAGGAAGGCCCATTAATCACTGTATAACATTATTTCTGTCAATCTTTTTCATTCTGTTGATCATATAGTTATTATTGTTTTGTTTTTAGTCATTTTTATTGTTTGAATTTGCGATTTACTGATAAAAAAACGTCAACTTTCAAATTTCACTTCTGACCCTAATCGTCCTTCAAGATCTTTGGTGGTCATAAAACCTACTGTAATACTGAACTACCGGTTGTAATGTTTGCCCAATTAATTCACTATTATCATATAACCATTCACCACAGCTAATATACCTTACAATTTTGGCAATTGTAAATTCTTATTAGAGTTCCCTTACTTTTTGTGAAGAGTATACAATGTTTTCTTTTACACCTTGAATCAGGTCGTATCGTCCCTTGGTGTATATCTTGTATTTTAAACGTTGGGCTAGGCGCAATATCAAATCGTCTTATAGAACTTGGGTTTGGCGTGATATCAACTCATTTTAAACCTTCAAGAAAAAAAAGTTTGTTTTGTATAACGACTCCACTGAGCACATTGATTTATTAATCATCGGCTATTGGATGTCAAACATTTGGTAATTTTGACAGTCTTAGAAGAACCCCGCTAAATTTTTTCATTAGTAGAAAGGGATCTTTTATATGCACCATCCCACAGACAGGATGGCACATACCACGGCATTTGATATACCAGTCGTTGTGCACTGGCTGGGACGAGAAATAGCCCAATGGACCCACCGGCGGGAGACCTTTTAAGGTGCAGTATTAAGTCGTCTTTTAAACTCTGAGTTAAGCACGGTATCAACTCGTTTTTTTGACCTTGGAGTACGCGCGGTAGTGACTCCCTTTTAGATATTGAGCAGAATGGTATCTCATCTTTCTATCTTTCAGCAGTCCCCTGTGCTGTTTGTAATTTATCGATAATGTACCAATGTTAGAATTATTGCCACGTGGTGACAGTCTAAGAGTTTGGCCACGAGACCATGACACGTGTTACGAAACCTTCTTGCGGCGAACAAAAGCCCATCATCTGTCATCAGGTCTCAATCGAGGCGTGACTAAACGTTTCGGTAATTTTTTATTTATTCGATTAGATATTATCAGTGATATTTTGTTTCGCGGCTATCACATCAACTTCCGTTATGCACGTGCATTTCAGTTTTATTTATAAAATTGGACTGCAAACAGTTCATAATCTAAAATTACTTTAAATATAATGTGTCCCAACACACCACACACAATTATATAGTTTTTGTTACTAATCTAATGAAGCACCTGGCATTTCATACGTTCTTACAATGGGTCCAGTCTTGGTTACACGTTCTTCACGTACACCTATATACATTTATACGTTTATAGTTTTCATTCAAACCAGACAGTATATAACTAATACATTTATATTATAGTTCACTCTCCTCCAACACTGGTCATTTTTTGTCAGTAAACTGAAGATGCTCCTGGCATTTCTTATGTTTTCAAAACATGTCCAGTTTTCACGAATATTTCGATTCACTTTTGTAAATCGTGTAAATTTGCAAAGACGCAATATTGATTTTCCTCCACTTTCGTTTAAATATTTAATTCACACAACCAACCACATGTCCAACATTTAATAGCTCCTCGCATAGTTCGCATATTCGACTTATCTTTCAGTTTTTTGGTCCATCTAAGGATAAAAGCTCTCAAGAGGCATTTCTGCTGCAAATCTGTCAATACTGAATCGTGCCCATTCGGTGACATGGGTGTTTTTGTTAAGATATACTTAACGAAGTTTTCAATGGCTCTTACCCCGCAAGATAAACTTGGAAGAAGTAGGAGCTAAGAGTTTGACACTTGCAAGATGGTGCGTGAAAATGCGGCTTACGAGAGCCATTGGAACATCAGATGAGCAGCCTTCAAGGAGATTTGGGCACAGTGTGTTCATGCGACAACACTACATATGAGCATTTTCAAAATATATATATTTGTGTAGACTGTTCATTCAGAGTGCTTCACATTTATTTGTTAATTTGTCAATTTGTCTTGCTTAAAATATTAGCGTTGTACATCCTATATGTGTCTATTTGTTCTGATGTGTACATAAGCTAGAGGCAGTGTAGTGATGCATATCCGTTTTGCGCACATCAGGATTTTTATAAATGTAACTAATGAATCGTTAGCTATCTCCTGTAAAGCCCCTCTTATGTCTGTAAAATACTGGTATTGTATCTTCCTCATATGTCGTTGTGTAACGGCCTGAGTTGTAATAAAGTTCTGTTATGTTAAAAAAAACCACCCCCAAAAACAACAACAACAAACAAACAACTAATGAATCGTTAAGATGTGTGGCAATTCAAATCACTTTAACTGGTCATGAACGTAAATATTTATTCGTCTGTAGATAACATTCAACAATTTTGGGATGACCATCTCATATCAAGAAACAGTTTCATACAGAAATAAGATGCAATGTTGTATGGGGATCAATACAAGTTCTTTTAAAGCATATTGAACTTCCGTGTATAGAATAAAGTAATAGTATCGATTGATAAATAAAACAATGTCTGATTATATCAACACGAGCTGTGCGAAACTTGTCTAACATTTATTAAGAAATTTCAGCTATCTGAACAGAAAATATATTAATTTTATTTTGTTTATCTTACTTTCGCTTTCAATTTTATTTACATTTTTGCTTGCTTTTTATGTTTACTTCGTTATTAATATTTATATTCTTAATTATAGTTATAGTCGTTAATATTGTTATTGTTATATTTTTAATTAGGAAAAGGTCTCGTAAGGTGGATAACTTGTGCCCAATCCATTTGTATATTATATCTTATTTTGGTCTATAAATACTTGTATGTTGTAGTACAGATATATTTCTTTGATGGATATCAAATAATATTACACATTAAAAGCTGCTGACATTGACTGGCTTAAAAATGCCGAATACCTCATTTTACTTATTTTATTTAACAAGGTTTTTATGTTTCAAAATACCAGTCACATCATTCATGTGTGTACGCGTGTCTGTGTGTATGCGTGTATGTTAAAATAAAATACAAATAGCTATCCCCAAGTTTTCTGAAGTTAACGCTTGACAAGTATACAAAGAAAGTTGGACCATGACATCAGTTCATTTCTCATTACATCGTCTTAATGCGACGTCTTGGTGCGTTCGTTTGTCAAGCCATTGAGGGGACAACAACGTCGCGTTTTCCATTCAGTCCCTTCTGTACTGTGATTTCTTAAATAGATTCTGAGAACTGTTCGATTGACCTCCTCGTACATGTGTCGCTTCCGACTTTCAAGAGGTTTTCTCGCCAACACCGCGAACCACGTTTCCATGCCGATGAAGATTCAAGTAGGGGTAACCATGGAGACGTTTTTTCTCAGTGAATACAACTATTCTGCAGACCTCTACGGTGACATCTGACACGTCGTTGTACACATGGGCACCCCACAGAACAAAGCCTGTGACAGCGGATGACTAATGAAGCCACAACATAAGTATTTTTTGCTATATATTTATATGCGTCTCAGATGTACTTCACTATATTATATAGTATTATACATGTCAGACTCCTTTATTAGTGTAAACTGTGGAAACCAGTCATTGTGAAGGTAATCCACAAACCTGTCTTAAAGGGACACTTCTGACTTTGCAACACATTGTAACACATGTCTGGACAACAGTTTTTCCAACAATTAAAATTATATTTTAATTACATTGTTCTTGTGAAGAATATCAATATCGATTATACTAGTATTTTAAATATTCATATTCCTAGTAACTCAAACGGGATTTTTACTTATTACTCTATGTTTGTTTACTTGTTTGTTTGTTTTATTATTATGTTGTTATATTTTTTCTGTTATTTTTTGTTTGTTTGTTTTTTGGGAGCAGAGTGCGTTTTTATTTTGAAAATACGTACCAAATTATTTTGAGGCAAAATCCTGTGAGACCTATTACAAATATAAGACAATAGCTTTGGGTATGCCAGTGTTGATCTTGTAAGCACGTACAAATAAATAATATGTAATTTTAATAATTAAAAAAATTATGTCAGCCTGTAACATGTTACAAATAATATATTGGCTAAGAAGTCAGAAATGCGCTATAAACCAGTGTTTTTGTCAGGGTTTGGTGGAATTATCATTTTAATTCTCTTTTCAAGAAAATTATGTCAGCCTGTAACATGTTACAAATAATATATTGGCTAAGAAGTCAGAAATGCGCTATAAACCAGTGTTTATGTCAGCGTTTGGTGGAATTATCATTTTAATTCTCTTTTCACGAAAATTATGTCAGCCTGTAACATGTTACAAATAATATATTGGCTAAGAAGTCAGAAATGCGCTATAAACCAGTGTTTATGTCAGCGTTTGGTGGAATTATCATTTTAATTCTCTTTTCAAGAACATTTATTTGTTTGTTTTGTTTAACACTAGAACACACTGATTTATTAATCATTAAACATTTGGTAGTTTTTTGACGTATAGTCTTAGAGAGGAAACCGGCTACATCTTTCCATTAATAGCAAGGGATCTTTTATATGCACCATCCCACAGACAGGAAAGCATATACCACGGCTTTTGATATACCAGTTGTGGTGCACTGGCTGGAGTTTTGTACAAACTAGCCATTTTGCATGGCGTAATAGTTTTGCTGTTATTTAAAGGGGCTTGAATGCAATAACTGTTTTATCGTTTTGACCCATAGTTCTTATGACATTTGTTTTAGGAGGATTCAAGAAAAAAATGTTAATACTAATGTTCGTTTTCCCAGTGTCGTCCATATGGGCGGGGCCGTATTTGGTGAGGGGTGGAAAAGTAGACGCAATACTAACAGAGTGATTGTTTTTAACCCCTGTCGCCGATTTGTTCCGTCTCTGTTGTGTTTTATTGACAGAAAGGACATTTATTTTACATCACAGCATGCAGCTGTCAAAACATGACTTTTATAATTCTCTTCTTGCAAGGGTCCGCCCCTTCTATTTACAGTTAGACGTTCAGTCCGAACTGCAGTTGTTCATCGATTTTCCGGTTCTGCGCAGATTATCCGATAGCGCTGTCAGTTGTGCAACATTAGCTTGATGGATGTAACCAGCAGTCATTGTATTTCTTTCTTTCTTTTTTTTTAATTTGGACATACTAGCAGTTTTACTTTTTGATAAAAAAAAATTGGAGGGAAAAGTTATCTAGATATTAGTTTGTAGAAAACAGGTCCTGTGTACTTGTAAAGTCGAATTTGGGTGTGTATACACCATGGGACAAATTTGGTGTGGCCACTAAATCGGAATTTATATGAATCAAATGCATGTTTCTATGCTATTTTGTATGCGAATATATTTGGATAAAAAGTAACATCTTTATATAAAGATATAACATTACTAAAATAATTAAAGCCAACCAACCAACTAAACAATAAACAAAGAAAGCAACCCCAAACCCCCAATTAAAAAACCTAAAAAAATAAAAAAATCCAACAAAAACAACCAACAAACAAACCCAAAACTCCCACCTTAATGAAATTCTATATACTAACAGCTATAAAACATTTGTTTTAGCCAAGGAAGAAAAATCGGACAAACACAAACTAATAATCAAACCAGACGCGTCTGCAGGGGTGGGGAGTTGGGGTGGGATGGTTGTGTGGCGAAACTCCCACACGAGCGTACATGGGGGGGGGGGGGGGGGGGGGTTTCGATGGGTTCCTTCGGACCCCCCCCCCCCCCCGAAATCGCTTTTTTTATAATTTAATATATCTGACATTGATATCTGACATTATTATATTTACTCAACATAGAAATATATGCCCAATATCTCTGCAATCTATTTTGGAACCCCCCTTTTCAAAATCCTATGTATTGGAACCCCCCTTTTCAAAATCCCATGCCCCTGCTCCAAACAATTTCTCTTTTTTTAAAGTATTTTCCCGTGGAGCATGACCCGACCCCCTAAAAACGTTGCTCGCCAGTCTACACCCCCCCCCCCCCCCCCCCCCCCCTCACAATGTTCTGTACACGAGCAAGAACTAGCCGTGTTATTTCGAGCCTGGACACCATTGCTTTATAACATCTAGCTCATTCTGTTGAGAGCTAGTCCGAGGTGTTTGTGACAAAGGATCGAATCCCGTCGGTGGATCCATTCTCTGGTCCTTTTGTTCACGTCCCAACCAGTGCCCCGCGACTGGTGTATCAAATTATATCCCGTATGTGCTGTCTTGTCTGTGGGAAAGTCCATAAAAGATTCCTTGCTACAAATGGAAGATAGCGCGTTTCTGCTGAAAACTGCGTGTCACAATTGCCAAGTGTTTGACATTCACTAGCCGATGGTCAATTAATCAATGCGTTCTAGTGTACTTGCGTTGTTAAACAAAACACTTTTTAACTTTATAACATCATTATTTTATTGAGTAATAAATCTGAATGACAAAACCTTATTCCATGATCAAAATCGTATCTCTGCACAGGGCAGTCGAAAGAATGTTTTAGGCAAAGTCGTGATTGCTTCCATGATCCACTATCAGGTGCTCGTCCTTAGGAGGACCGCCACCCCCTAGAAGATCCGTAACATGATGTTTCATCGAGATACCAAAGGACACTCTAGGTGTCGCAGTCATCTGATGAACCTCATTTATTCACAATATACTGCCGGTAAATTCTTTAAAAAAAAAGAAAAAAAAAAAAGAAAAAAAGAGAAGAATTTAACAATAATTCATGGAGTAATATGTGTGCTAAGGTTAAGGTGGACGGGGTGAGGCATAAACTATTATGTTCAACCTGTGTGAAATTAGTCAATAAAACTGCCTTCATATTATGTTATTCTCTCTCGGATTTTATAGGAAAGAAAAGTTTATTTGTTTAACGTCACCTCAGCAGATTTTCAACTACAGCTATTTAGTTTCTAGCAAATGGTAATTTCAATATTTTGTCGAGAAAAAAGAGATGACAAACTCTACCACCACCACATAGGCTACTCCTACCGATACAACAGCAAGGCCATGGCTTTGATGTACCAGCCATGGGTAATCGATCTTGTGACTCATCGCACCTCTTGACACCCAATAACCGATGTATTTTTCGTGCTGGGGTGTCGTTAAACATCTATTATATTCTATTCTATTCCATCGCACCTAAGGCTCGCGCTCTACCGACTGATATAAATCCGACCCCACCCCACCTTCACCATGCACCCCAGGACTCGCACAGACCATACATGCATTGGCTTCTTTCTTACTACCCATCAACACAAGAGGCCGGCTGTTTATGGACGCGTGCACTGAACAACAGCAATTTGTAACATCTTTATGTTACATCTTTTGAAAATATGTTTTTACCTGTTTGTCTTAAATTATGTTAAAGTCCTGGGCCCCTTTTACGAAGCGATCTTAGCCCTAACATCAACTTAAGTGCAGAGGGTAACTATGCGCCTAAGGTAATCTTAAGGCTAAGATTGCTTCGTGGAAAGGAGCCCTGAAGACAATCCAGGGCCGTGCCTGGCCTAACATAACTAGAGTGGACAATAAAAAAACTCCTCCAAAACACATAATATGGGGGACTTCTTTCCAGGGTTTTTTTCTTCTAAAGATAGCAATTGCCCCCTGCTCGCCCTTGTTACGGCCTTACAATCGTATGTCCCAGCAAAAAGTGCAGAATTGTTCGGAGATATTGGAAGATGTAATGAGTTTACTTGGGCTGGAGCAGTATAAGACATCTTCACAAACCAAGGTACCATTCCGTATTTCTATACGAAATGACACTTACGCTATACGGAATGGTACCGTGGCTTACAAGGATGAGTATACGCAGGCCTATGCGTAGACTCTAGAAAGTGCTCGTTATTTAGATGGTCCTGAAGCATCCTACATCATAACATTTTTTTTAATTTCTCGGGTATCTGAGGCAGCATTTCTGCATTATGAACTGATCAAAAGTTTAGACACAGGCGCTTTTATAGCTGTGAGTGAAATCTCCCAAGTCGGGGGGGCCACACGCTCTCTTTCTCTCTGAAGTCTCGGCCGCCAGCCTTACTTTGTCAAACTTACGTCTAATCCTCGCTCAGTGTCATTGATGTTTCTCAAGTTTTGGAAACCACGTTGTCTGTCGAGTGCCAAGTGGCGATTGTTCTTTACATAGATGTCTTACTAAACTATAACGATGCCTCCGTGTCACGAAGCTTGCCTCGCAGGGCCGACTTTCAAGTGCGGGCAGGTGTTATAAACATTTATGTGAAAACGTGAAATCTGATCAACAAGAGTCGGAACAAAAGCTGTATATCACATTATGGCAATGGCGGGCCTAGCGGCAGCGTCCTCGAGTACCGCACTGCTCGTGCGTGATTAATTGCGCGCGAATATGCAACGCGTCACCGTGCGCTAATTAGTTAAAGAGATCATAGTTTTACCATCCCATGCTGGTGGAGATCGTTTTGTTATCTGTCACTTTCAAAGGACCTCCATAACATCGAAGGCATTTACTCCCGGGCAGCCTCCCCAATTATTAAAGGCGTTTTAAAAAACCGTTTCGTATTTCGTTTACAGGCGGGGACAAACATCCAAAAGGTTGGTATTGGAAACGTATTAGAAAGAACCATCTGCGAGCCTGTGTCTATGCTATAATCGAGCTACTGGGCAAAACGCTACAAATATGTTACACTGCCAAATTGATCTAATTAACACACGCACAACCGCCCCTGGGCGTGTCGCGCCGCACGTGCAAAGACGTTAATGGAAACACGGCGAAAGAGGCACGGCAAATCTAGCATGAAGCGGTCATGGCGCTTACCACAAGCTCCCCGCGCCCGTGGCATCAAAACTCAAAGGCTCGTAACCTTTGTGGCATGAATTAGCTCGCACATGTCCAAGTGAATGCATCCATTGCTTTGATAATGAGAGGAAAATCCCAAAGACATCAATTAAACGCGATTTTTTCTTTCTAGTAAAAGGTTCAGTAGTTATGAAATAATCAAACAATTAAAAATCATTCCACCAAAGCGATGCGAAAACTTATGTATTGCCCTCTGTTGCCGTACTTTCGTACTGAAACAACATTAATACATGTACATACAGAGATTAGCAAATAATGACAGGTCACTGAGATGACATACATTTAAAAAAACGAGATCCTTAGGTTTCTTTTACACGTAATTTTGAGTGCTCGGTGTAAAAATTAGTTAATAATGTTTTCCTTTTTTATAATGTAAAATGTAATACGGTACAAAGACTAATCTATTATGATGAAAGAAGTACGTGTTTACACACACCCCGGGACAGTATATTCGGCGTCTATTAGGTGTCAAATGTACCCTATTCTGCTGTTTGCTATTTTATTTAATGCACATTTGAAACAAAATGAATCATGGAAGAGGTAACAATTAAAGTCATTAAATATCACAGACCATAGCTAAACCTGGAGTTCATCTACTATATACACGTATATTGATTACAATGAATATTCATAATTTGTGTGACATGAAAAATGATGTTACTTTAAGGACATAATTCTTTTAACATGCTGCTTTTCTCATATGATAAAGTTGATATATTATTTTGTGACATTTTTGGCAATACTGCAGAATGCTAGAGCAGTTTTGTTTTTAATGTTTAGTTTGTTTATTATATAAAATTTAAAACTAAAAAATATATATTTTAATAATATGTAATAATCTTCAGATTCTATACTGGAATAGGTCACCTTTTCAAAAAACAAAGAAACCCCAACAAATTTCAATCTTGTATCAAATAAAAATGTTTTTTTTTTAAATTTTCAAATCTGTCTCCTCCCATTTCACACTAAAAGAATAAAACCAATGAAATACACAAACAAACTTCAAGTTCCTACATCCAAACTAAAAGTCTAGATAATATTAAAATTTAACAAAATATAGTTAACGACAGATTGCTGCCTGATAGTCTAACACTTCAATGTAAACCTGAAGCAAGACTTGCGAAATAGATAATTAAAATATATAAATTTTGACTTAAAAACTGTCTTAAAATTCCATCATTTCGTTTGAAAACTTTAAAGTTATTCAGGAGAATGAAATAACAAAGTGCACTAAAACTAAAAACAGATTAACGCCGGGTGAACAGATTAAAGAATAGAAATACAGGACTACAGACCAAACGCTTGTTGTTTTTAGTTGCCCCATTTATCTGCGTCAGAGGTAAATTTCCTTTTTGGAGTTAATTTTAAATTTAATTACAATAATGTCAAATCAGCCAGGTTGACAGGCCTAATTATTTTTAAAATTCCAAACCTTATCGGAAGACTATTCCTCCCCCCGTATCCTGTGTCAGACACGTTTTCAGAAGAACTGTGTCCAAGTCAAACGTGTTTGACTCGTTAATGGATGATGTTTTGTTTTGTTTAACGATACCACTAGAGCACATTGATTAATTAATCATTGGCTATTGGGTGACAAACATTTGGTAATTCTGACACAATCATCAGCGGAAACCCGCTACATTTTCTTAATGCGTGGGTGTGGGTATGTGGGTAATTTTTGGCATGCTTCCATTAGAGAACTATTCAAGCACGCCTGCCGTGGGTACAACATCTGACTTCGTCAGAGTGTTCTGTCCATGACAGGTTTCTTAATGCAGCAAGGGATCTTTTATATGCACTTCCCACAGACAGGAACACAGAGGTGGTTCTATCCTGCGATGCAAGCACACCAAGCGAGCACTCAACTGACTGAGCTAAATCCGCCCCTAGTTAATGGATAAAAAAAAGAAAGAAAGAAATGTTTTATTTAACGACGCACTCAACACATTTTATTTACGGTTATATGGCGTCAGACATATGGTTAAGGACCACACAGATTCTAAGAGGAAACCCGCTGTCGCCACTACATGGGCTACTCTTCCGATTAGCAGCAAGGGATCTTTTATTTGCGCTTCCCACAGGCAGGATAGCACAAACCATGGCCTTTGTTGAACCAGTTATGGATCACTGGTCGGTGCAAGTGGTTTACACCTACCCACTGAGCCTTGCGGAGCACTCACTCAGGGTTTGGAGTCGGTATCTGGATTAAAAATCCCATGCCTCGACTGGGATCCGAACCCAGTACCTACCAGCCTGTAGACCGATGGCCTGCCACGACGCCACCGAGGCCGGTAGTTAGTTAATGGATAAATGCACGTGTCAAACTGTTGATTACGTGACTGAATATTTTTCAATTCTTTATTGACCAAGAACTTTACACATCATAGGTACAAAACATATACCGTTTTTACAATGACTCCACAACATAGGACGAATTAATGCGAACACACACACACACACACATAGAAGGACAGAGAGAGAGAGAGAGAGAGAGAGAGAGAGAGAGAGAGAGAGAGAGAGAGAGAGAGAGAGAGAGAGAGAGAGAGAGAGAGACACACACACACACACACACACACACACACAGCGAGACACTCAGACACACACATACACACACAAAGAGACACAGACAGAGACATACTCAGACACACACACCATGATAAAATTTATTATAATGAAGAAGATAACGGAGAACATTTTTACAAAAGACAATTCGCCTCGTCTCACCTCAACGTGATTCACAACGACAGATTGACTAGATGTTGTGTATCAACATTAAACCATTTCACATTAAATTAAATCTCAACACGACATAATGGACAGCGGCAGACCGGACAGACGATGTTTGAGATGGTGTGACAACAATCTGCTCGTCACGGTGTCTCTCTACCATCACCACACGTCGTTGACGCCGTCCCGGGGTGTTGATGAGGGAACCTGAGACCAGGTCGCGTGTCGTCGCTGCCTTCAACTTCACGCTGCGAGGTGTCCCAATACACGTAGTCTCACAAGTGGTAACAATATGTGTATTTATTAGTTTTAATGTTCACACTCAATTATCATTTGGGATACACAAAACGTTTAATATGTCAGTTGGTTAAGAAGAAGAAGAGGAGGAAAAAACCCGGGACAAAGCTAAGACTAACAGACCACACACAACCAAGGGATTGGAGTAACACGAGTAGCAATATTATATTCTGGCCTATTTAGAAAGTTGTCTTAATATTTTTTTATACCTCACTTGACAAACAGCGCAGCTTTTTTGTAAAAAAATATTTTCTTATGGACAGAAAGAAAGAAATGTTGTATTTAACGACGCACCCAACACATTTTAGTTACGGTTATATGGTGTCAAACATAATATGATTAAGGACCACACAGATATTGAGGGAAGAAACCCGCTGTCGCCACTTCATGGGCTACTCTTTTCGATTAGCAGCAAGGGATCTTTTATATGCACCATCCCACAGACAAGGTAGTACATACTACGGCCTTTGGATGCAGTAGGACTAAGGGATTTAGTTTTTAAAATATAAGCAATTAATTTGTATTAGTATTTATAGTTCAAAAGATTTTGTTTATTTTTAGGTTGTCAGTTTCCATTTTTGTTACCATCGCGAAAAACATTTATGGAGTAAAATAATAAGATTTTTATTTATTCCGTTAACTAATAGCGCTAACTCATTATTATTTTGATGCACATATTGCTATGTATTAATATGATTAATTAAAAGGATGAATGAATGAATGAATGAATGAATGAACCAAGCAATCAAGCAAACAAGCAAGCAAGCAAGCAATCAAGCAAGCATGCAATCAATCAAGCAAGCAATAAATCACCCATTAATTAACTATAAATGTTTTAACCCATAATCATCATGACTACTACGTCAATGAATAATTAATTGACATCTTGTTCTGTGCAAATGAATAAGCCACAAAATTATTTGAAAAAACTTTCTATTAGACAAGCAGTTTCATTTTCTTAGGTATAATATAATGATGTCGCACAAAAACTGTTCAACAGATCACAATTGGCAATAAAAATCGTAATATTTCTAGTTCCAGACATACTTAAGTTCCTGACATTCTTCCTGGACAAACGCCGTCTCCATGGGAGGGAGGAAAAAATACACAGAACACAACTCTGTCCTTGACGAAGTTCATTACAATTTTATTTTTTTATATCTTTGGAAAAAAAATCTGACATGATTCAATTATACTTAAAATTAAGTGTCTTTTTTATTGTTTCTTAAAGAGGATTTAATTTAAAAGCCAATTTGAGAAACATTGCACCGTTATTCCATTTATCAGATACGCGACTCCTTTGAGAGCGGCGTCTTGGTAATGTACTGTGAAAGGTTCTGCACTAGAACTAGGCTGTGGAAGCTTGTTTCTCCTCACAAGAGCCAGCTCGAGTGGGACTTTTGTTGTGATGGTTTTGTCTCAAGTAAAGAAACAAATCGCCGTCGTTCTTTGAGGAAGTCTACCTATTCTTCCGAGAAAGTCTTTGTCGCAAGGTTGGGCCAAACTTCGTGCTACAAGAGGTCCGTACGACAATGACTCTGAAAAGGGTTTCAGTGTTTAATGTTGTCAGCTTCCTTAATGCTCGGCTAATTATAAATTTTTTGCCTTCAAGCTTTATGCATGCAGATGTCTTTTGTAGCAGTTAAGTATGTTTTAATGAATACCTGAATAACATTAATTCTTTGATTTCTTCCAAGGTGTGTGATCGGAAATGGATGCACAATGGAGAGGAGGAACAACTGAAAGTAAGAGACTTCCTGCGTCTGAGAGAACACATTGGGTACTAATTGCTTCATACAATGATTAATTGTACGTAAATTATCAATAAATGATTTAATTCACGATTAACTACTTGTATGAATTCAGTGGGCGGTTTGTTTATTGATTTTGCATTTGAACAAATTACAAACTCAATTAATAGTAACTTCTTCTCTTTTTCTGATAAAAAACGTTTTAGCAGATGAATCTCTGCATAAAACAAAGGAATTTGTGTCATAAAACGAGTGCAATTTAGTACCTTTACATTTGTTTGGAAATCGATTTGATTTAAGAACCATTCCGACTTCACGCCTGTTAATTTAATGAATTAATGTATAATGACACTCAAGTACCTTATTAAAGTTAAAAGCATTAACATGTTCCAAGGGTGACTTTGCATACACCTATACTTTTTTTTAGAAAGTTGTTTAACCCCAACATCAAATATGGTGGGTGCCTGATATTACTACCTTACAGTAATGTTAAAGGCTAAACATCATGATTCATCCATGTGAATACATATGAAAGGTCCAGGGAATAATCTATGATGTCACATTTAAAAAAACTATGCAATCTTGGAATATTTATATCTAAGCAAGCATGATTTACCAACAACTCTTAATCGCTTACAATAACTATAGTTTTTTTTATTTTATTATGAAATTGTGACCTTGAGATACACGACCTTTATAATACTGAGTCTCCGTTTGGACATTATAGATGGACCCTTGGACCCTTCATATGGATACATATACGTACATGTTATATTACAACAGAAATAATGAACATGGATACATGGAAACATATATTTTGTTTTAATGATAAATGGGGTTTACACACATATTGCTTACATTCATATGCCTACACCAACAGAACAGCTTACAAGACTATTTAACTTTGAAACAACCCATATGTTTAATTTTAAGAACAATTGAATTAAGTGATAACATTTAATTAATACATCAAGCTTACTAAATATTTAATATATATATATATATATATATATATGTACTATTAAAAATTAACACTGTAAAAAGACAATTAATCTTTGAAATCTAAGCTTATTTCACCTGCATATACGTTAATGAGCCATTCTTCTGGTGAATTGGATGTTTAACTTCATACAAGGATGCACACAAAGCGAGATATTTTGCAAGGTTTAGCAAATGCACCAAAGCAATATCACCTACGACTTAAAAAGTTTAGAGGTTATATTTTCTACACATTGTCAGCCATTTTAAAACAATGTGAAATAATTACTTGTGGATTCCCCTTCCTCGTCCACCAAACATAACTTGAAACATATTTGTCTCTTATGCTTCTGTAACCCGACTAATCATTTTAGCATCATCTGTAGGTAAACTATTTCATTTTAAAATTAGTTTTGTTCATTGTTGTATTAAAGAAAGGAGGAAATATTTCAAAGCTGAACAAAAATGTGCACATGTGATTGTTAAGAGTCGATCGGTAAAAGCAGACAATTATTTGGTTCGCATTTGGTCCGGTTTATAGAAAACAACGTTAGCTCAGCGAATACATAATGAACTATTACTTCTAGTACAGAATCAATTTACCTGGTAATTTAGTGATAAAGATACATTTATGAACCAGCAAAATCTTCTTAATTATATTTTATAATAATTATAACAGTAATTTATTTTATTACAATATATTAAAATAACGGTGATGACATAAACAGAAGTGCTAATAAAGCCTAATTCATAATAAACACTGTTCTGTTATTACAGCAAATAACAATTCATCATTCTAATCATACAGTGGTTTACAATTCTTAAATGGAATTCTAAATATACTCTGGTTTATTTGTTTACTGTCTCACCGTCAAGTATTAGTAGAATATAAAACAAAAATCAATACATATCCATTTTGTTCAGTAGTTAAAAACATCTCACAGAGCAATACATCTATCACGTTTGTAGTTTACAAATTGACACGTTTGTCCCAACACTTGAGTATGTCATAATATGTGGATTTTCTACTGCGTCTATTTTGACATAACTCTAACACAAAGATTTACGTTAATCTAACAGGCAAGCCCTTGTCATTTATTGAAATAAATTATGTTAACTTTATTCCACGAAAGAGCGTAGGCATCTCACTGTTTGAGTAACAGTCTATGGGTCGTTTTCCTTGACTTGACTTGACTAGGTATTTAACGTGTCCATATACCTCTATGGTTTCGAACACGCCTATCCCGAGTCCGGCCTCCGATAAGATCGGGGGTCTGACTCGAAACAGGAATGGTCGTTTTCCTTGTACGTGGGTTTTGACTTGTAGACCCAGTTTTTCCTCCACCTCAACACATTCCCCACGACTGATACACCAGAAGCTGTTGCATGTACTGTGCTGTCTTAAAGGCATATTGTCACAGACCACTGACCTATTTAATAGTCTAACAAAGTATTACCTGAACAAATATAATTTGATTTGTACCTAAATGTACTTTAGTCAACCATCTTCATAACCACCATACTCCATTTATTAATGACATTTTGTAAAAATAATTGAATTATGGCAATGGTCCATAATTCAAAAACTAAAATTGCTGAGAGGGATGACATGGATTTCACTCCATCATGGTTCAATTATGGTGATGCGATAGCTAGATTTGGTTTCCAACAGTTACTGAAATTTAAAATTTAATTTCCATTTTTAGATAAATATGTTCCTTAAACCTGTGACAGTATGCCTTTACAGAAATAGGATATAGAATATTCCTCAATGAACTTCGGTAGGAGTCGCTTAAAAGGCGGTAGTTTAAAAAATGCTAAGAAATCGTTAAGCAAGTATTCCTTTCCTTTAACTAATTTCAATTTATATACTTTTAATATACTTTTTTCGTGCACACATCTCAACTACCTGGACTGTCTGTCTATGAAAGTGGGTTAGTGGTTAGTGAGAGAGAAGTCGTTGAGTTTGGGTGGGAGCCGGTATTGGGACGAGCTTCCAGCCTTAAGTCCAATGGCTTAACCACTACACCACCGAGGTCGGTTCCTTACACTCCAACACAGTCACTCTCGCACTTAGTATACAGTCAATTGACTCTCTATTAAAAACTCAGATTTGGACAATTGTTAGATCTAAGCTGGGGATCTAAGTTGGGGTTGCGAATCGCGGCAGGTTCGTTTAAATTAATTGAGCCATAACAGTGGGACCTTTCCCTCCTTCTTCCCCGTTTCATCTTATTTAACCACCTTCAATAAAAGCATCTAAGTATATATATGTATATGCATGCGACCGCGCGAATAAAGTAGAAACACCCCAGCACATTGTTTTCATTGGCGGTTACTAGTGTAGTTATGACGTGAAGTAGAGTTTAAAACCAAGCAGAGAGTGCAGCGTTGAACACTCGTCCGACATAGAAAGTCATTTTTCATACTATGAGATATACTATAAGTTATTTATTTCTGAGCAGATTGTTTTCTACATTGCACACAAAAATTTATTTGTTTTTGCTATTTCCAAAACACTTTTAGTTTTTTTCTTACGTCAAACCAAATTGAAATTATTTACAAAAAAAACATTTTTGTAGGAGGATGGAACGGACTATAGGCTATAAGCGCTGATTGATTGTTTAGTAACTTGCACCTCGGAACGACGATGTGTCATCGAGTCAAATTCTTCAAATTCAAGAATTCGACAAATTTGTATAAACATTTCCATTTCGTTTTAAAGGTACACGTAAACACTTACAATTTCATTTGCTTGTAAACTATGTTTTGACTGATCAAGTATGTTTCTCGTTGACATTTGCCCGCCTGTTGAAATGTGCACCAGAAGGTGGAGCGCGGAAACAAACTGATCACTTTGTGTCCCCTATTTTACCTGTCTCACCTGTCCTACCTGTCAGGTGTAAGAGGATCTCAGAAATCCCGGCCACGCCGTCATCGCTGTCAGTGGCGAGCTCGTGCGGCCTCGTCCCGCCGTGGTCGACCTCTAAATTTGAAAATAATCCCAGTTGAACGGTTAGACCCCAACAGTTTAAATCTACTACTCAATGCAATAGTAGCGTTTTTTTATTTATTTGTCCACTAGTTTCAGACGTAAAAGAGTGCATCTTAAAAACAAATAAAGTCAAACCTCTGTTTAGAAGACGTTTGTTTTGTTTAACGACACCACTAGAGCACATTAATCAATAATCGGTTATTGGATGTCAGCATTTGGTAACTCTTACAGAGTCTTAGATTGGAAACCCGCTTCATTTTTTTTCCATTAGTAGTATGGGATCATTTATATGCACTTTTCCACAGACAGAAAAACACATACCACAGCCTTTGACCAATTGTGGTTCATTGGTTGGGACGATAAAAAACCCAATCAGTTTAATGGATCCACCGAGGTGGTTTGATCCAGCGACGCTTGCACCTCAGGCGAGCACTCAGCCGACTGAGCTAAATCCCGTTCTCCCACCACTGTTTAGAAACAATCTAACTTCTAATATGACTTTTAACACACGTGTATTACTTAATAGAGGTGGATTCTTGAGAAGGTTTGACTACTTTAACTGTACACAAATGCTCGTCAGTTAACAGAAAGAAAAATACAGTTATGTAGTAATATATTACATGTTCACAAGTCAACAAATGGCACAATATACACGTACTGAACATAGTTTTTTTTTTTTACGATAAATTTAATTCGGTTAATACTGTGGAAATGGGTATAAAATGTTCACGTAGACTTTAAAATATATATAGATATGTCCATGACTTCTTTCAAAATATAATATTGCTGTGTTGAACAACACTTGCAAATTAATAACAAGAAGTTTGATTTGTTTAACGACACCACTAGAGCACGTTGATTAATTAATTATCGGCTATTGGATGTCAACAGCAAAATAAATAGTGCTAAAATTATGATTAAACACAAAAAGTACGAGGATTTTTCTATAATGTATCTAATATTAAAACAACAACTGCAGCAGCAGCGGCAACAACAACGACAACCACAAGAAGACACTTTGCCTTTACTAAAACAATTAAAAAAAAAATACCTTCTACTACATCCATAAGAAAACAGTATTGCTAAAGACATATTTATCGTTCATCGTGTCAAGCTATATCATGTCATGTCATGTTAAGCCATGATATAAAATTGATTACAATCCACCATTAACAGCATATCTCAGTGGTGTTATTCTCTTGAAGCCTCCTTGGTTCCAGAACTTCTGATAACATGTCAATAATGCCGCATTTGGTGACGATCGATCAACAATAATCGTATTGTAACTTTATAAAGAATGACCACCACAGACAGTGAACGACAGCTCAAATACATTGACCTGAAATGTATCATAAAATTATAAGCTGTTTCTCAATTTAGTACTTGAGAAAATGTCAATGGAAACTTAGAGGAAAAAAAAGAGGAGAAATGGCCATCAATATAAAAAAAAACCCCAAAAACCCAGTGTCTGCAAATGTTAAAATATTGTATTGAACGTTAACATTTAAAATATATTTAAGTTAATTACAATTTATAGGAAAGATTGTTCACAAACGGTATAGATCAATCATTCAATCGATTTTGTTTTATTAAAGAGCCACATGGTATAAACTACATGTATAAAAGACACAGATGCCTCATCACGACAATATTTAATATCAAGGTTAATATTTTCCGAAGAAGAACGTACATAGAAATTACCCTGTTTCTTTCATACATAACAATATTACTTCTGCTCCGGAACAAATGTAAATTTCAAGTAAAGTAATATCTACTAGAGAGAGAGAGAGAGAGAGAGAGAGAGAGAGAGAGAGAGAGAGAGAGAGAGAGAGAGAGAGAGAGAGAGAGAGAGAGAGAGAGAATAATGTAGCCTAGGTATCTTGTTTCTTCTCTGTGTATGTGCGTTCATTTGCAAGCATATATGCAAGACATTTTGTTGCTACTTGAATGGTTGTATTGAAGGTGGTTAAATAAGATGAAAAGGGGAAGAAGGAGGGAAAGGTCCCACTGTTATGGCTCAATTAATTTAAACGAACCTGCCGCGATTCGCACCCCAACTTAGAGCCCCAACTTAGATCTAACAATTGTCCAAATCTGAGTTTTTAATAGAAAGTATCACCTTTCAAAAAGATTCTTACAATCAATTCACGGCTTCTTTAAAAATGGCGGAATACAGATCAGTGGTAGAGTGGTCTCGCCTGGGGGGCGGGGGCGATGGCTTGTAGGATTACTCGCCTTCAATGGAATAAGTGCTCGCCTGATGCATTGTGTGACGGTTCATGCTCTTATCTTTTCGCCTGTGACGATGTTAATTGTTTTAGAGGGCCGTGTGCACTTGGTTACGTAATGCCTCCGCGCGACCGTACCCCCTAATACACACTTAGACCAGGTGTGGAGTCCATGTGACCAGTAGTTACGTAATGCCTCCGCGCGACCGTACCCCCTAATACACACTTAGACCAGGTGTGGAGGCCATGTGGCCAGTAGTTACGTAATAACTCAGGTAGTGCGGTTTGCGACCGGGTATTTCTAGCGAACTGGCGATAGTAAGTGTGACCATCTAAGAAAAAATACCGTCTCTGGGAGTTGTGGGAATATCACATGATAGGTGAGGTACCTCGTTGTGCCCCCAGGCGATATTCGCTGTCTCTGAGAATTTTGAATAAATAGATAGGAAACATTGGAAGGCCCCCGGGGAACGTTTGTCCGTCTGGACTGGTAAATATATTTTTCTGCTCTGTTGTATAACCTTGATGTGATTGATGTGACTTTAAATATTTTAATACTGTATTATACCAATATTCTTTAGACAGTGTCTCCGGTATCTGACGAAGTAAATTGTAGGCTTCACTGTTCTAATATATTTATACGAGTATTTGGTAAGATAAAGCTTAGCCGGTCATCCTAGAGGACCTAGGTAAACTGTAGGTTATTGTCTTTATTGTGATAGGTACCAGTATTAATTCTGTATTACAAGGTTACTGAATGAGTAGTTAAGGGTTAATTAAAAATTAACCAGTTAGGAATAGAGTTGTAATTCCTTTATTAATTAAGTTCTCCTGGAAGCGTTTCTCAATTATCACACGTGTGAGTGTTGTATCACGGTGAAGTGATTAGAATATTGTGTAAACTAGACACCTAGTGATTTACTAATTAAGTGATTAGTTCTGGGTTGTTATTATATTGTTGTTGTTAATTAACTACTGCGGCAAGTACATTTGTCAGCATAGTGTTAATACAGATTCCAAAGAGTATTGTGTTTTGCTGTGTTTTCTAGTGAACTAAACGTGCTATATATATATATATATCTCTGATATACCTAGAGCCGAGCCACTCGGGTATTAGACTGCCCGATACAGAGAGATCTAATAGATATACAATTAGGAGAGATATTTGGATAATCGTGTTTTATTCAGTTACGGGTATTATAGGATCCCCGTGACACATTGGGTCATTTCTTGTTCCAGTCAGTGCGCCACAACTGGTGTAACAAAGGCCATGGTATGTATTATCCTATCTGTGGGATACTGCATATAAAATATTGTCACGGGGATCCTATAATACCCGTAACTGAATGAAACACGATTGTCCAAATATCTCTCCTAACTGTATATTTATTAGATCTCTCTGTAACAGGCAGTTATACCCGCTGGCTCGTCTAGGTATGATCAGAAATAAGATCTTATATAAAGTATATATTATTATAGCACGTTTAGTTCACTAGAAAACACAACAAAAACACAATACACTTTGGAATCTGTATTAACCTACGCTGACAAATGTACTGCCGCAGTAGTTAATTAACAACAACAAATAATAACAACCCAGAACTGATCACTTAATTAGTTAATCTCTAAGTGTCTAGTTTACACAATATGCTAATCACTTCACCGTGACACAACACCCACACGTGTGATAATTGAGAAACGCTTCCAGGGGAACTTAATTAATAAAGGAATTACAACTCTATTCCTAACTGGTTAATTTTTAATTAACCCTTACTACTCGTTCAATAACGTGTGATAATTGAGAAACGCTAACACACACACGTGTGATAATGGAGAAACGCTTCCAGGGGAACTTAATTAATAAAGGAATTACAACTCTATTCCTAACTGGTTAATTTTTAATTAACCCTTACTACTCATTCTATAACCTTGTAATACAGACTTAATACTGGTACCTATCACAATAAAGACAATAACCTACAGTTTACCTAGGTCCTCTAGGATGACTGGCTAAGCTTTTTATAATTATTTAGGACAGTGAGCCTACAGATTACTGCGTCAGATGACCGGCAGCACCGTCTAAATAATATTGGTATAATACAGTATTAAAATATTTAAAGTCACATCAATCACATCAATGTTATACACAGAGCAGAAAATATATAATTACCAGTCCGGACGGACAGCGATCCCCTGGAGCCTTCCTTATGTTTCTCCCCGTTATCTCTAAAACCCTAGCTATTTATTAAAAAACCCAGACTGGTCCGGAGACAGGACGCGGAACCGAATCTTAGGATGTGTATATTTCCACAGTAACCAAGCGGTATATTTTTCTCAGATCGTCAGACTTAATGACGCCTAGTCGCCAAATCACGGTTGTAAAAACCGCACTCGCGGAGGTATTACGTAACTACTTTCCACCTGGGCTTAAGTGCATATGGAACTGCACACGGCCCTCTAAAACAATTAATATCGGCACAGGCGAAAAGAAATTAAGAGCATGTACCGTCACAAATATATTTTGCTGTTAATAAAAAAAGTAGTCTATTGCGTGGCGGCAGCGGGTTTCCTGTCTCATCTGTGTGATCCTTAACCATATGACCGACACTACATAACCGTAATTAAAATGTGTTGTCCTTCGTTAAATAAAACCCTCCTTCTGTCTTCTTTCAGTGAACTAAACTATTCCCTCCACCTTAACCAATCCCCACGACGGGTTCATTATGTGGGAAAGTACAAATAAAAGATCTCTGACTGCTTTTACGGTTGGAATAGCTTTAGAATAAGTGGCCTTTGGTCCAGTCCTGTCAAAATGTTGGAACACATATAAACCGGGCCCGCTTTAATCGAATAAGACTAGAAGATTCTTGAACTAGAGTAGTTTATTTGGCACAAGTGAGTTTCCTGTCTCATTTTCTAAACCAAATGACCAAAATAGTAGACACATAGTTTAACATATGCTGAGGTGTTGTTAAACAAATATTCCTTTATTTTCCTTGCTTCTTTAAATCTGTTTTTGTATCTACATTAACTTAGAGTTCAAGGCTTTTCCCTGAGCACACATCTAAGCTATAGTGTATCTGGATTGGCTGTTGTTAGTGTGTGTGTGTTTGTGAGTGAGAGAGAGAGAGAGAGAGAGCGCGCGTGAGAGAGAGAGAGAGAGATTGAGAGAGAGAGAGAGAGAGAGAGAGAGAGAGAGAGAGAGAGAGAGAGAGAGAGAGAGATAGAGAGACAGAGAGAGAGAGAGAGAGAGAGAGAGAGAGAGAGAGAGAGAGAGAGAGAGAGAGAGAGAGAGAGAGAGAGAGAGAGAGAGAGAGAGGTTGGTGTAGTGGCCGTACACCTCCTCAGTTTAGCCATTAAAACTCGCTCTTTGTGGGATGCGGCGGTACCGAGATGAGAACTCAGCTCCTACCACCCTTAAGTCCGATGACACAGTAAAAATGCTGACACCGTAGGAACAAAATCTGAATTTTGGTACAATTTCTAGTGGGGAATGCAAACCAGATTTGTATCTTTAATTATATAGATTAGGTCAAAACACCGTACATTTATGTCACTAAGTGAAGGGGCCTGTGCCCTTCCCCGGCCCCTCGGTTCATACGGGCCTTCTACGCCACCGAAGTCCATGCCCCTTCTCTAACACTCCTGCACCTTTTATGCAGCTCTGCCAAACAACTATAATATATATTCACAACCGCGACAGTGTCTCATCTTACCTAGACTATATTCTCATCATTACTAACACACATATTTCATGATTACAATTAGTTATGTTTATCTTATCCTCCATCCAATTTCTTCGCACATTGCGAAGTTAAAAAAGAGAATTATAATAGAGTTTTAGAAAATCGACCACAAGCATGAAATTGTCATTTATTCCGCACACACGTGCAAATAACCTTAATTCCATTTATTTTCCTGTTAGACAAACCACTCAAACAAGCTGTCAAGAGCTCGAGGTGTAACCTATCATTTTACTGATGAACCTTGGAGAGTTTATTAAGCGCTCTTTAACGAGGAAATCATCCGTCTCGTCCTTCGCGGCAGGTAGAAACAGGTAGTACAACGCCACCGCGCTTCCCTTTGACGGGAATCAATGGGCAGATAATCGTGGAGCGTCCCCGCTGTGTACATACTCACCTTATATCCCCTCGTTCAAAGGCCCCGTATTGATGTATTGACGGACGCGGAATTTTATTAATAATTCAGTGCTATGTTTTCTCGCTTTTTTGTACCTTGAATGGGAAGACCACATCTGTGGAAAAATATATTTTTTGTTGCTTACAGAGCCACTTGAGGGCTTGGGAATTGTTGAGGACTATAAACGATGCGTGATACGCGTAACATCCGGGACAAAAGACGACGGCACTCGTTGTTAAACGCAGAGTCAACAGCTTACGTTCTCATCGTGACGAACAATCAGACATTTAGTACAACAAGTGCCATTACCTGACAAATAAAATAAACACACACCTACACACACACACACACACACACACACACACGCGCGCGCGCGCACGCACACACACACGCATTCGAACACGCACACACACACGCGCACGCACACACAAACACGCGCGCGCACACACGCGCGCGCACACACACATGCACACACACACACGCGCGCACACACACACACACACACACACACACACACACGTACCTGCATATAACTAGAGCTTAGAGTAAATTATATTATATTAAATTTTGTTTATTTTTACATAGGGGCCCACTCATAAATATTGAAACACACTATATAATAAAAACTGATTTGTTATTTTCTGGATACAGATTGACACTTTTAGTACTAGCTTGACAAATAAATAAGCACGCACACCCATAGGTAGCAGCTTGAGATATGCACGTGTATTTTAAAAATAATAATTTTGTTTTTATTTTCACGTTTTAAATATCGAAATACAATATTAAAAAATAGTTATTTGTTATTTTAAGGAAGCAGATTGCAACATTTAGTACATGTGTCATTACTTGACAAATAAATAAACATGCTAACACACATATATTTAAAGCATATCGTAAAAATATACTAAATTTTAATAGCTAGGGGCGGGACGCAGCCCAGTGGTAAAGTGCTCGCTTGATGCGCGGTCAGTTTAGGATCGATCCCTGTCGGTGGGCCCATTGGGCTAAATCTCGTTCCAGCCAGTGCACCACGACTGGTATATGAGAGGCCGTGATATATGCTGTCCTGTCTGTGGGATAATACATATAATAGACCCCTTGCTACTAATGGAAAAATGTAGCGGGTTTCCTCTCTAAAACTAGATGTAAAATTTGCCAAATGTTTGACATCCAATAGCCGATGATTAATAAATCAATGTGCTCTAGTGGTGTCGTTAAACAAAAGAAACTTGAACTTTAATTACTAAGTATCGAAATACAAAGCCACGATGACACACAAGGTCGATGGATCACTATGAAGACAGCAGTTCTACTTGACTGATGTTTGTAAGACTTCACAGTGCTGACTCGAGGATCAAACGCCAACACTAACGCCGTACAGACTCAACTTCACAGTGCTGACTCGAGGATCAAACGCCAACACTAACGCCGTACAGACTCAACTTCACAGTGCCGACTCGAGGATCAAACGCCAACACTAACGCCGTACAGACTCAACTTCACAGTGCCGACTCGAGGATCAAACGCCAACACTAACGCCGTACAGACTCAACTTCACAGTGCCGACTCGAGGATCAAACGCCAACACTAACGCCGTACAGACTCAACTTCACAGTGCCGACTCGAGGATCAAACGCCAACACTAACGCCGTACAGACCCAACTTCACAGTGCCGACTCGAGGATCAAACGCCAACACTAACGCCGTACAGACTCAACTTCACAGTGCTGACTCGAGGATCAAACGCCAACACTAACGCCGTACAGACTCAACTTCGTTGCTTTTGCCTTCGACAAAAAAGTCCCACCTTTGCGAAGTATTGAAAAAGCTTTATATCTAGTCTTTTAAAAAAGAAAGGATTGGTCTTTTCCCAGTGTTAAAACCCCCCGCTTGATGCACGGTCGTTCTTGGATCAATCGCCGTCGGTAAACCCATATTTGGTTATTTCTCGTTCCAGCCAGTGCACCACGTCTAGTATATCAAATGCGGTGGTATGAGCTATCCTGTCTATCGGATGGTGCATATTAAAGATCCCTTGCTACTAATAGAAAAATGTTACGGGTATCCTAAGACTATATGTGAGGATTAGCAAATGTTTTACATCCAGTAGCCGATGATTAATAAATCAATGTCCTCTAGTGGTGTTGTTAAACAAACAAACTTTAAACTTTGAAAAAGAAATATGTTTAATTTAACATGTAATTAATAGTTTATCCTTCCAAATGTTTGTACATTGTCTTTTGTATACTTAAATTGATTCTCTCAAGGTTTTTTTAATGGCTGCTTCCTGATATAAGTATAAAGATTAGAGCTCCGGATTAACCAATAATTTCATTTACTAGTAGGAACAAATAAATTTATAGGAATATCAACAGAGAATAACTGACAGTTATGACCGCGTACATTATGGCAAGTATTATACATTTATGGAGTAATATTCTTTAAAAATTCTAGATCCTATGTCGGTAATACATACAAGTTGCTATATAGTAGGTCTATAACTGATATTATGTCTCCTTTTCACTTTTCACAGAATCTTAAATCTGCAAGAAAAACATATTGGTTCACAAATAAAACGCGAGGAAAGAATTTTCTCATATGTGTGAGTGTGAAGTATTTACATATGTATGTAAGTAAACTACGCCCACGGTTCACCTGACTAAACCTACACTTACCTGGCGGTCAGCGGTGGACAGTGGGCAACTGACGATAGATCCCATGGGCTGCGGAGGGTATTAACTCATTATCTTCAATATTCACACACGTAAAGCGAGGTGTCAACAACCTACTTCAGTGGTGACAGGATTGTTTCGCTTTCCCTCACTCCCCGGCCAGTTTGAAAACAAGACACAAACTGCTAACGTTTCTTTATTTACTCCTTTATTCACCCTGAAACAATCGGAAACAATCGGACACGGTGAAGAGGACACCTGCGCTCAATGGGACACTGGGAAAGCAACACCTATAGGTAACTAATTGGCCGCGGAAAGTGAAGGCGAAGTGCGGCCATAATGAAGGCAAACCGCCATGATAAACCTACAGTTTGCTGGTATTGTGTGCCGGCGTCCACGGCAGCTCCGGGCACAGAGGGGACGGATTAGGGTAGTGGCCAACACCACGAGGGTGAAACTTGTTAGTTATTTATTATTGTTGTTTATTGTTGGCAGCCTGTGAGGTGTGGATTGAATTATAGCGTTTGTGTTGTGTTTGTGCATCTGTGTCATTAAGTTATCATACATATTTCATGATTTTGTTTCTCGGGTCAGATCTTGTGTCAACATTCTCTGACCATCTTTTTTTTCACTCGTGAATCTTCTGGGTTTTTTTTATACTACCCAGCTTATGTGGCGCATTTGAATAAAACATATTTGATCCTTATTATAGTTAAAGTTTGTTTTGTTTAACGACTCCAGACATTAATTTATTAAATATCGGATTTTGGATGTCAAATATTTAGTAATTTTGACATATAGTCTTAGAGAGGAAACCCGCTACATTTTTGCATAGGTAGCAAGGAATCTTTTATATGCACCATCCCACAGACAAGATAGCACATACCACGGCCACTGGCTAGAGCAGATACTTGTTACAGAGCCGTATAATCAAAGCACATCTGAATCGCCCCATTAAATGGTCATCTATTAAGGGCAGAATATTAATTCTCCATTTTGAAAAATTTCATTTTCAAAGACGCACCACACGCCAGAGAGAGAGAGAGAGAGAGAGAGAAGAGAGAGAGAGAGAGAGAGAGAGAGAGAGAGAGAGTGTGAGAAGCAAGCCACAAACACCCCATTAACCACCCACAAATACGACGTATGGACCTATTTTAAGATGTTAATGGCAACGCTCACATAGGCATATTTCGATCTGAAGAAGTTCAGCGACAATGAAGACGACAACATCATTAATAAATAACCTCAAATATAATGACTGAAGACGTTGTTAGTACATTATATTTGTTTTACACTGCGACAGTGAATTCGATACAACGATAACGAAAACAACAATGACAACAAAACTTCCTACCAACACAACAACGTATCGAATGGTTTGGTCCAATTAAATAATTCCTTGCAAAGAAGAACAGTTAAGAGACAATCAAACAATTCCTTACAGTCACGATCATAATTATCATGAATATAAATGTCGACAAAAATGTTATACAGATGTGGCAGTCAATTATTTGTCGACTGGTTTTGTTTTATTCCGTATGAAGCGATTCAAATCATGGTTTATAAGGATCAAAATACAGCTTTGATGATGAATACCTAGTCTAATGATCTAGACGCAGCATTCTAGTAACTAAAGGTGCACTGTGCCAAAAGCTATGAGCTCAAAACCCGGCTTAGATATCATCATGTATACTTTAACAATGGATTCGTATAGACATAATGCAAAATGAGTTATGATTGGAACCAACTATCGACATAATGCAAAATGAGTTATTACTGGATCTAACTATCGACATTAAATAAAATGTGTTATAATTGGATTTAACTATCGACATAATGCAAAATGAGTTATGATTGGATCCAACTATCGACATTAAGTAAAATGTGTTATTATTGGATTCAACTATCTACATAATACAAAATGAGTTAGGATTGAATCCAAATATTTGGTACTTGAATGCACTCTTATGAATACTATAATTTTGTTTGCATAATTTTATTTCAGAACAATACACGACTAAGGTCTAACGACCACTTACAGCTGTGAGACACATGAACGCCACAACCCCCTCTCATCTACTGGTTTTGAAATCAGATGTTACTCTGCATCATCCACCCTAGCTTCTGTAACACATGTCATCTGTTTTACACTCTTCAGGTTCGTGCGAAATGCCACAACACAGCTATAATGTCACGTTAAAGCTTCAAGCTCCAGTGTATATTTTAAGGTTAATTAATTAACCATTTAGGAAACTCCATTCGTATTACTTTTCTTCCAATCGCACGTAATTGTTCAGTATCATTTTTTAACTGTACTCTCTAATCTAAGTAATATAAAATACGTTATTGCCCATTTTAACACTTACTAACGGGGCGGAAACTGACATTGGTGCCAAAATATTAACGAAACAAATGATCGCGATATCACACGAGTTTATTAAAACTGCAGTTGTGTTTATATTTTGCATTAGTAAATAATGTTATGATATGGTGAGTTGAGATTGTATCTTTAACATTCATCGATTTACTGTTTAACTTAGACACTCGCACTTCAACAAAATAGAACCGTCTTTCGGACTTTATAATACAAACAACACATATTTGCAGTTTAAAGTTCACAATTTATATTAATGCGTTTTGAATGTTTTTAACATATATTGCGTTACCCCAAAATTATTTTTATTTTCCGGAAGCCATATAATTTATCTGCTGCTCCGCCGTGTCCATCGATAGGACTCTGTCAGTGGGTGTCGTCTGCCGAGAATGCAAACAAATTGGCGCGAATTTCCCACCATTGTCGAACAATAAACCTCGGTAAATTGTTGACAACATTTCACCACTATCTAATTAGCGAACACCAATCAATTCACCAGCAGACGGGGAGATTTGCTGAAATCGTTGAAAAATATCGCAATTTTTGTAATTGCGGACCAGTGCTCCCGTATGGTGGACAATCTGTTGCCAAATCGAATAAGGGCAGGGTGAGCAAATATCAGCAATCCAATTCAATCACATCCCTTGGAGAGGAAGATCAATATTTCCTTTAGAAAATTTGCTCGATGGGTGCCTCTTGTCTTGGAGGAAATTCATGAGATTTGGCACCAATGTCAGATAGCGGCATCCGGCGTGCGCGACTGTCTATCACGCCTCCTGGCTGCCAAGAGAGTAATAGTTTCATGGACAGTAACTGTCATCGGTTTGTTAACCCAAACTTACGACAATAATGGTGCTGTGTCCCAGAACAGATATCGATCTTTCCTATAAATGATTTTTCCCCGTGAAGTATAAAAACTAATTTATTGTTGGCTAAATCCTATTCATGTACAAAGCTGGGTCTAAGATATATATTTTTTAAAGTTAAATTAAAATGACTCCGGATTTGAGGGTGATCTTGAGAATAGATTTTTATCTATGTATTTATTTGTTTATTTAGTCATGTATTTAGAAAAAGGTTAATTTTTACTAAATTCAAAACAAATGTTAGTTCTTCTATTAAATATTTTAAATGTTTAACATTAATTTTATAAACGATTAAAATATTGAGTATGATTTTTATCTGTTTTAAAAACGCATTTCAAAACAAAAATGTCTTCTAAATTTTAATAAAACACAACATGTTTATTATATTTTAATAATAACGTTGGTAACTCAATAGTACTAAATAGCTACTAAAATATATTTATAAAATCAGGATGGAATTTAGTTTCATAAGACAGCATTATAAAAGTATTTGTTTCAAATAATATATTGTAAGCCTTAACGTTTTATTTATTCTATTTTTTTGATGGGGGTGGAATAAAATGATAAAATGTAAATGGTATTATATTTACATTATAGCAATAGCCAGAACGTTTTTTTGTTTGTTGAATTCTTGTTTTATGTAATATCATTATAAGATTATAAAATAAAATATTTAAAACACTTTACTGTGAACACAGTTACACACATTAAACATCATTATACAGAACATTGTATATCGTACGTCCGCGGAACTAGTTTTAATGTAACTTTAAAATTTTATCAATCATTTGACATACTTTATATAGAGATGTGATTTTTTTTATGACATAATATTTTCGTCGTTTTATTAGTTTTTATATTACGATAAATTAAAGTAACTTACCAGTTGACATAAATAACAAAATAGGCCCAACTTTACACATTTCCGTTAGTAAAAGAACTATTCAATATGAATTCGAATTACAGAAACTGTCATCTTCCATAAACAACTTAACACATTTACTTAAACTTAAGTATACATTTATTTCCTTTTTTCTAGTTCTCACTGTATTTGTATGTATACTTGTAGTGACTTCACTGAATGAGACGTCATTACAGCGACCGCGATCGAAAGCCAGAACGTGTCGCGTCAGTTTGCCAAAGAATTCCGTTTTGTTGAACGAGTTGTCCAGAGGACCCTTCTCGCCAAACCGTTCCGTCGACAGCGCTGGCGTGCCCAACTCCTTCACACGCGGCGCTCTCTTGAGGCCGTTCTCGTAGCGGCTTCGCGCAGACTTCAACAGCTTCTCTGACCTTCTGCAGTGATTGTGAGCATCCTCGAGTGATGTTGTAACCAACTTGTAACAATAGGTAATCGCACTGCAAGTTTACAACACACCAGAAACGTGGCACTGGAGAATAACTTCTAAGTGTACAAAAGAAAAAAAAGGAAAAAAAAAGAACCGTGAAAACTCAAATAATATAAATCAAAACGTTTACTGCTTTTGAAATAATATCTCTGTAAAGTCAGTTAAAAGAAAGTTTAGAACAAGACATTGAGAACAAAAAACCAAAATAGTAATGGTTTTCAAAAATTAATAATAACTTTTTGAAATAATTATCCAGTTTTTAACCATTGTACCTTATTATACAGGAAACATAAAAATATGTTAATTCATAACATTTTTGTTATGTTGTTGCTGTAATATAAATGGTTATAAAATGTACAAATGATAAGATAAATATAGAAATTTGCGTCTTTGAAATAATTAATATTCAATATATTAATCTCCGATATTTGAATATGTGTGTGTGTGTGTGTGTGTGTGTGTGTGTTTTGTTTTTAATTTTCTAAAACGTTTAAGTATGTGTAAGACCGTATACATTCAGAAGGTGTATTATAACTACATGTATAACCATACAAGTTGTGTCGTTAAATGTAGATCATTTGTGGTTTCGTTAAATATAGGTAATTTGTCGTGTAGTTAAATAAAGGTATTTAGATCTTTTATATGCACCATCCCACAGACAGGATAGAACATACCACGGCCTTTGATATACCAGTCGTGGTGCACTGGCTGGAACGAGAAATATCCCAATGGGCCCACCGACGAGGATCGATCCTAAATCAACCGCGCATCAGGTGTGCCCTTTATCACTGGGCTACGTCAAAGGCAAATGACTGGAACTCCCAAATGGATCTGTACGGGTATTCTGAGGAATGCTTCCCGGAAATGTTTCAAACAAAGATGTTGAGAGACGCGTTTTCAGGGCAGTGTAGTGTTAATTATTGTGAACAATAATTTAAAAAACAAAAACTCATTAAAATGTGAAATTCAAAGAGGCGTTTGGGTAACAGGACCGCTGTGTCCCCCCCCTCTGGATCCGCCAATAATTAATTACAATCACAACTAATTTGATCCCAATTATTTTAAGCACTGTGTGAAAAAAAAATGGGAGTAAACGAATCTCAAAATTTTACTTTTGGTGGCGTTTTTGGTTAATTTGTGTTTTCGATTTTTTAGGGACCCACAAATGAACAGACGCTCGATGGACAAAGCATATAACAATAGCTACTGAAAAAATTAAAAATAAAGTTAATCGGGTCCCAGGTGTGTAAACTGTGCAGTTATAGACCATTTGACACATTACACAGTGTGCAAACAGCCGCCCTTACTGCCACGGAGAAATCAATTCCACGCCAGAATACGCTATCGAAATGAGCAAACTACAATATTTGCTGTTCATGGGTCCGTCAATTGACAGAGAAAACGATATATTTGAGAAATATGACGATAATTAGAATGATGTGTTATCAACACGCAGTCGTGAATATATGTATCAGTTCAAACTTTTAATATTTAAGCAGTATAGTTGTGACATATTAAAAAATATCTATATCTATATAATTAACAGGTGTGTTTCTTAATTATATACATAACAATAAATATGATATATTAAAAGAGTTCCTGTATATAGTTAAAATCTTAAATTTTTTTTGATAATTTTCGGACTTATATTTGAAGGGTACCTGTCTACAACAATCGTGAAGAAAAATGCGGATGTGATTGGGTTGGGGTGGAGTGGAGTGGAGTGGAGTGGAGTGGAGTGGAGTGGAGTGAAGTGGAGTTGAGTGAAGGTAAAAGTTCAATTTCTTTTGTTTAACACCACTAGAGCAACTTAAATTTATTAATCATCGGCTATTGGGTGTTAAACATTTGCTAGTATTGATATGTAGTCTTAGAGAAGAAACCCGCTACATTTTCCCATCCGTAACAAAGGATCCTTTACATACCACATACCACGGTTAGTACATACCACGATCTCATATTCCAGTAGTGACGCACTGGCTGGGACGAGAAATAGGCCAATACATCCGACGGGGATTTATCGTCGATTGATTAGGCGAGCGAGGTTCATCGGTTGGTTTTTGCGGTTTACTTTTAAAAAAAAGATCACACACGCACCGGTCAAATTGTTCGTGAACGTTAGCGTTTCTCGCTGTCCCCGAACGAAGATCAATCACCCATAGATTGGTAAATGTGGCTTACTGTGTTAGAGTACTCGTTATACGCATAGCAATGTAGCAACGTCGTTTTTAACTAGAACGTATTCTTTAATACAAGATTGTATCATATATATGATTTTAGTTCTTTGTTAACCATACAAATACACAAAGTTCAGAAAAGGAAGTTTGTTTGATGCCACTGCAGCAGACTGTTAATTTGCTATATACGGATAGTGCGTGAGACAATAAACCCATTACTACCATACACTATAAGCTATGTTTTTTCATTATAAAAAGGGGGTTATTTAAGTATGACATAATTTATGTTTTTTCCCCATATATATAGTGTTTCATATCCCAGTCACACTGCATTCTCTCATGTTCCAGATCTTATACTTATAGACACATCCCAATAAAAATATATATTATTCTTTCATATTTCCGACTATATATACAACTTGTCAAAATATTTTTCCAATCTCGCTATGACAAAACATCTATACACGGGTGGTCTGGGTTAGCAAAGCAATTCTCCCCAAATAGCGGCCACTTGAACAGTTATCTCTCTCCAATCTAGAGGGCTTTATTACTAGCCAAAATCCTCCACAGAGAGGCGAGCACCCAAGAACTGTTTGAACAACGGTTATCTGATAATGGGCAACCAGACTAGTCGCAGTGGGAAACACACCAGCGAGACTTGAGAGAATGAAGTGTGTTGTGAGACCATGCATCTGTAGAGGTTAATAGTACCTTGCACCGAATGTTTAACATTGCAGTAACACCATTTGCGGCCCTGATTGGTAGTTAGTAATATGTAACAGTGTTTATTTGTGCAAATACAATTATCTGTATTAAATATATTAATATATTTGTATTCTCTGATTGGGTATTACAAGCCGCTGTATGTGATGTCCTGTTTGTGGGTAAGTACGCATAAAAGATTCCTTGCTGCTAATGGGAAAAGGTAGCGGGTTTCCTCTGAAGGGTGTATACTACCAAATCAAATCCCATAGACGACAATAGTAACATATGTAGCTAAAACTCCTGCAACGTATCAATCGACATAACCGCCACGGATATAAATACTACTACCCCTTACCCTTAAGATGAATCAGAAAAAAAATGGGGGGGGGGGGGGGGGGGGGTGTCAAGTTGCTCATTTCTGAGATAACGGGTTTTGTCTATTACTACCCTAGTTCCGCACACAATTCGAGTACTTTTTGTTTACAGGTACCCCATACATGTTTCAAGCACAAGGCTACTTGACACAGTGGTACTAGATGAAATAAAATTGCATACATTTTTTTTTGCCCAGATGAAACTATTTTTTTTTTACAACCAACACACTCATATATATCACCAATCACAGGACGTAATAGTTGGAAAATCTTCAAAACACTTCGATGTCTGAGAGACTGTCGACATTTTGAAGGGGAAAAAAGGAAAAGGAATGTTTACTTAACGACATCCCGTCGTTTCATCAATGGCTGCTAGGGGTCTACACGTTTTGGAGAATGCCAATCGTCCAAGTGTATTCCCCGCTGTTGAGTTGACGGCCACGACACCAGGGTGTAATTCCGGGTGGAGTCTGCTCGTCTGTGGGATTTGTGTTGTGTCAGACGGGTGAACCGCAAGCCGGGTGTTTGGCCAGCGTTAATTCCACGTACACAGAAGTTAAGCCAGTCACCGACTGATAAATTGGTAAAGTGACAAAAACAAAACACATACACTTCTTTTGTTTTATATGTACTCATGTGCACTTTGCTGTACATAGAACGTATATCTACATGTGTGTGTGTGTATGTGTGTGTGCGCGCGCGCGCGTGTGTGTGTGTGTGTGTTTATTGCAATGGGGTTTATTATGTGTAACTTTTAGTTTGTTTCACATTGCAGTTACGGACCTAGAACAGAGAGATCGCATACCGAAATAGCTGCCATACTGAACCGCAGTAGGCATTTATCTATTAAAGTGTCTTCTCAACATTTCATAAGTTTTCTTTTCTAATTCATGTTACTTTTTCAGCAAAGCTCCAATGTGATTTTTTTCAGGCGTTTTCTTTTCCCGTTACCTCTTGATCTTTATCCCTTTCACTGGCTGATATTACGGCCTGCTGTTTATTCAGTTTACATTGTAGGAAATACCATGTTATAGACTCAAAATATTTAACATTCTACGTGGCAGAATGATTCCAAAGCCCAAACTCTTCGTTCCAAGGTGATACTAACCTGCTCACTTGTCACCTATTTTGGTTTAACTCAGCTTTAACCACACTTAGAACACTCACTGACCCTGATTTGAATAAAATACAGCTCGAACATAAAATAACCAATATTGGTTTTATTTTTAAATTGTTTAATAATTTATTACAAAATCCATATTTTTTTTGCTGGTATTGTAGAAAATATTACGTTAAAAAAACGTTTACACGATAATTACAAGGTATTTAGGCATTCAGCAAATTATAAAAAAAAAACGAAGACGTATTTGTATCAATAGCATACAAGAGAAAGTGCATTAAAGTTTGTCTAAAAAAAAAAAGGATTTTTTTTTAAGACGACATGTTTGAAAACTATTCTTTTCACACCCGGGTGTGTTGAAAAGGCCACGAAAGAATAAAGCACGGTACGGCGGGGTCGACTCTGCAAATGAACACGGAACAGAGTTAATGGATTTTGCATACAAAATGGCGGGATCACCTGCAAATAAGGCTATTGTCGCGAGGAAACCTCAAAAAGCATGCAGCTAGCCCGCGCCTCGGGCTTCGGTAAACATTTTTTGTAAAGAAACATTTTACATTATTTAATATTCAGGAACAAAAGCAGCCTCCTAATTAGGACTGAAACCATCCGCCAGGGACAACACGCCTTGAGCGCATCACGTGAAGATCTTTGCTGCGGGATGAATAAAACGGCGACGACTGCGCCCCCTGTTAAACATATTTACCAAAGATATTATTCACTTAACGTCGTTGTGTTTTGTACTTTCGCTGGCTGTAGAAATATATTGTTGGAGATTTCAATTTCTTGCTTTACTTATCAATTTGAGCCATATTATTATAGGATGTTGACTTAATGTGGGATGTGAAGCAAAAGAAAGAAATGTGCTGTTAAATGGAATTTTATTTTAAATCAATGAAATTTGTTTTTAAAGATACATTTAAGCCACTTGAGATGGTTTTACCGATCATTTTCAAAACTGCACGACAGTTCTGATTTAGACTGATAACCGTCGTTTTGGTCCGCGACACCGCCTCGCTGTCTACCACACGCAGCAGACGTGCATTTGTCGGTGTATTGGTTTTCTGAGCCCCCTCTCCAAACTTGAAAAGAGTGAAATCTTTATCATGACCATCACTTAAGTACCATACGTAAAATTAGACATTCTAGACTTTAAGTAAAGAAAACACTCTGGCAATTACGGAACCCATCTTGACTCCGAACCGGGCTACTGTACGGGGAATTATTATAAAAGGTGTGCGACAAAGATTTTTTCCTTTTTATTTCGGGTCCTTATTTTGTTGAATATCAGCGGTATCGGATGTTGCTGGGTAGGAGAGTGGTCCCAGAACAAGGCGAACACCGTGTGTATCTGCTATCTGAGCAAAGACGACTTAGAGTCGCGATGATGGTGGTAAACTCTTAAAATACGTCAATCACAATGTACAGTGTTTACAAGGTCCGGGCCAGGACGAGGAGAAATTACATATCAGTCAATATCTCAAGGGTGCTTGTTTTCTTCTAATCCTAATTGAGATCACTTAATATCAAGATTCAAGTTGAAATTGGGTAATTGTATGTAATAATATTTTTCGCGTCATCGCTTTGGCATTATTCTTAACTACGCGTGTACAGGTGTACAGACCACCGAAGCGTTGAAAATCAACGCGGGAAATGTCACAAACGGTTTAGTAGTTACAATGTAGATCTACATAATAGGTTGACGTTTATTAATACATATTGTTATACGTGTTATAAGACCTGTATGGCTTCTGTTGAATACGAACATATCTTTCAGTGAATGCAGGGTACAGTTACATGTAGATAACTAATTTACCAAGGCAATAAAGAAGTTCAATGGAACATGTTTTATTTTTAAAATAATATTTTTTTTTATAGCAGTGACAAAACTGCAATAAACTGTCATGTAGAAAAGACACCCACCCACCAAAAAAACCCCCCAAAACCCCCCACAAACCCCCCCCATCAATAACTTTCCACAATAAAATAATTATCAACACTGCATTTTCTGTCCACGAAGTATGTCCACTTTCCATGTAGACTTATTCAAAACTACATATTAAAAAACGAGTAATTTTATTATTATTATTATTATTATTATTACGACTATAATAATACCCTCACTCAATATGCATATTTTTGTTTTTAAAATAACGTTGCTGGACGCTACCCGTTTTGTGCGCTTTATCAGCGCATACTATTGGACGATACTGGATTCATGCACACGAGATAACAGTTTCGATAAAAGACACATTTATCACGACAATGCGATGGCTAGAAGTGCCGAACAGCGAATCTGTCACGCCGTACTCCCGGGGAAATGTCCTAGCCGACAGATACCCGCGATATCCGTCAATGCTTCTACTGCACCCTGTGTTTACAGACCAACAACAAACTGCGAACAGCGGCAGTTGCTTTCCACCGTGTAATTTGGTAATGCGTCATGCATCCTGAAAGTAAATTGTAGGGCCATATCTAGCGGTGTGTGGGTGTGAGGCAAGGGAGACAGACGTCTGTTATCCCCTCTAAAAATAAGAAACGTGACATTTTTAGTTTTAAACTGTCCTTGTTGTCTGGCTGGAAAATATCCTATGAGGTACATTAATACATGGGGATGAATGTGATTGCGTCTTTCTTTTATTTCCTACGACTCTCGTAGTAAAATAAAATAATTGCGGAGTACCGTGACTTGGCTATAATCTGGAGGTAACAAAAATACAATGTAAATAATATGTTATAAAATAATTAAGTATTTTACATAAAAAAAAACCCGAAGACATAACACTCATAAAACATAATTTGTACCCACCTTCCCCCGAGTTTGACCTATGCCAGAGCGCTATAATTCAGGTCAGACAATGTATTCCGTGGCAACTAGCTATTTAATTATGTTTTAAAACAACCTCTATGTTTGTTTTAAACTATTTATTTACCGTTAAATACAATGTATAGGGATTGGTCAAAAGGTAAAATCATATATATTTATGTGGAATCCCCACCCCAACTTAATAACGTTAGAAAAATAAATTATAGATAAAATCAACACAACGGAATGTGTCGTATAATGAGCAAAATTAGTTGTTTGTACAATTCAGAATCAAAAGGATATGATAATGTGATAAATTAAATAAAAACTATGTAATAGGTACCGAATTTTGTTATTGTTAGATTGATGTTAGCCACATGTATCTGGCAGTGCTCTACGACTGGTATATCAAATAGTAGGCTATATATACTGATGACATGACATAATTGAATTCTTTTAAAGCCAAGGCCGGCTCTTGGGCCCACGACAGGCGTGCGCTACAACAGCTTGTTCTGAATGTGCACGTAAAACCCTATGACATGACATGACATGACATAAAAGAACACATGTGTCACGGGGATTCTATAATACCCGTAACTGAATAAAACACGATTGTCCAAATATCTCTCCTAACTGTATATCTATTAGATCTCTCTGTAACGGGCGGTTATACCCTAATGTGGCTCGTCTAGGTATGATCAGAGATAAGATCTTATATAAAGTATATATTATTATAGCACGTTTAGTTCACTAGAAAACACAACAAAAACACAATACACTTTGAATCTGTATTAACCTACGCTGACAAATGTACTGTCGCAGTATTTAATTAATAACAACAATAATAACAACCCAGAACTGATCACTTAATTAGTTAATCTCTAGGTGTCTAGTTTACACAATATGCTAATCACTTCACCGTGACACAACACCCACACGTGTGATAATTGAGAAACGCTAACACACACACGTGCGATAATGGAGAAACGCTTCCAGGGGAACTTAATTAATAAAGGAATTACAACACTATTCCTAACTGGTTAATTTTTAATTAACCCTAACTACTCATTCAATAACCTTGTAATACAGAATTAATACTGGTACCTATCACAATAAAGACAATAACCTACAGTTTACCTAGGTCCTCTAGGATGACTGGCTAAGCTTTATATATATATATATATCAGAACGGTGAGCCTACAGAATACTGCGTCAGATGACCGGCAGCATCGTCTAAATAATATTGGTATAATACAGTATTAAAATATTTAAAGTCACATCAATCACACCAAGGTTATACACAGAGCAGAAAATATATATTTACCAAAGTCCCGTCTGAACTAATATAGATCGTTCAGTGGACGACGTCCGTGCCCCTGGATACTTCCAAATGTTTCTCCCCGATATATCTAAAATCCTAGCTATTTATTCAAAACTCTCAGAGACAGCGAATATCGCCTGGGGGTACAAGGCGGTACCTCACCTATCATCTGGTATTTCCATCTCTCCCAGAGTCGGTATATTTTTCTCTGATCGTCAGACTGGTTGTCGCCATTCGCCAAATCACGGTTGTAAAAACCGCACTCGCAGAGGTATTACGTAACTACTGGCCACATGGCCTCCACAGCTGGACTAAGTGCATATTGGAATGCACGATCGCGCGAAGGTATTACGTAACAAATTGCCCATCTGGGCTAAGTGCATTTGGAACTGCACACGGCCTTCTAAAACAATTAATATCGCCACAGGCGAAAAGAAATTAAGAAGCATGTACCGTCACAACATGGTATTTGAGACCAAAGTTTAATTCCCTATTAGAATAGTTATGCCTGTATAAAATAAATGTCAATACCAGGAGACTGATTGCTAGTAAAACGGTTTGACTTCCTGACACTATGGATGGGCGATCTGGTAGCAGTCAGTATTTGCTGTTGCCTATTTATATGTTCCCTTATTTCTTTCCATCAGTATATTACCCATTATATTTCAAAAGTTCACGTAGAAAATCATTTTCTTCTAATCGATAGCGGTAGACCATTAGTGGCAGTATGTGTCCCATTTAATCCTTGTCCCAAAGCCTTTAACTCGCTAAGTCGAATGAAGTGTCCAGAACAGCGTGCTTGAACCTTTGTTGGATATAAGCACTAAGATAGTTAGATTGTCATTATAATTGTTCACGCCTACTCACATTGCAGTCCGTGAATGTAGTCATACAAGATTGATAGAATAGGATAACATATTAACGTGCCTATATCCAATTAAGGTTCAAACACGTCTCTCCCGGGCACAATCTCTGACTTCGCCAGTGATTGAGTCCGGGGCAGAAGGGGGGGGGGGGGGGGGGGGGATGAGTTGGAAATGGGCAGAATTTGAAATAGACTGAAAATCCTTCTATACAAAAGAGAGCAATAAAGGAAGGATCGAACGATTAGTCACATAATAAACTGCAACCGACTCACTTAATGAGTGGACTCCATTAGCCGTGCATACCTTTCCAATCAGCGTCAAATACCGGTGTCAATGGAAAGTGACATATATCCCAATGTTTTGTTACACGGTAATGTATTACCAATTTCCTCCATTATCGAATCACGTGGCATGGCTCCAGTATGTAATGACGTCGTGTATACCACTTGATAAAAAAAAACCCCAACGACCCCGGAATAGTTTGTTAAACGTCACCCCAGCATATTATTAAATCGGCGATTGTTAGATGTCAACAACACGGTATTTGCGACATATGGGACCTAATTCACTTAACAGGCCTCGGTGGTGTAGTGGTTAGGTCACCGGACTTAGGGTGGTAGGTACTGGGTTCGCACCCCAGTACCGGATCCCACCCAGAGCGAGTTTAACGACTCAATGGGTAGGCGTAAGCCACTACACCGACCTCTCTCACCACTAACTCAATGTCCTGGACAGACAGATCAGATAGCAGAGGTGTGTGTCCATAACATCGTGCTTGAACCTTAATTGGATATATAAGCACGAAAATAAATACAAACAACTCACTAACCTGGCAACTTTGCGATCTCATAGTGCAATGCAAAACGATATGCAAAGACAATGCGATATTAAAAGAGCTTAAGAGAGCTTTGTGAATTAGGCCCCATGTGTTAGCAACACAAGGTCTTTTTATATATATATATATATATATATATATATATACTAGCCAGTGCCAGGTTGTGGTGTGTACTATCCTGTCTGTGGGATGATGCATATAAAAAATCCCTTGCTACTAATGGCACAATGTAGCGGGTTTCCTCTCTAAGACTATATGTCAAAATTACCAAATGTTTAACATCCAGTAACGGATAATTAATTAATGTGTTCTAGTGGTGTCGTTAAACAAAACAAAATTTAACTTTATATATACTGTCAGACCAACCACAACCTTTAATATACTAAAATAACCCCATGGCTGTTCGAGCAGGATCGATCCTACGAGCCATCACATCTCAGGCGACAGTTCTAGCACTGCTTCAAACTGATCACTGTGGTTTGGTGGTGTATTTTCTTTTTATCTTTCCTTTTATGGATTTTTACTGGTGTCCTGGTCTTCTTCTTCAGATCTTCTTTTAAAGCCATAAGCAACCAGCAAGAAATTTATTTTGTTTAAATACACATGTATATAATAATGACAGCCGATGGTTTCGTTCTTTTTGAAATGGTTGTAATATTGAAGGAAGGAAGGAAGGAAATGTTTTATTTAACGACGCACTCAACACATTTTATTTACGGTTATATGGCGTCGGACATATGGTTAAGGACCACACTGATATTGTGAGAGGAAACCCGTTGTTGCCACTTCATGGGCTACTCTTTTCGATTAGCAGCAAGGGATCTTTTATATGCACCATCCCACAGACAGGGTAGTACATACCACGGCCTTTGTCACACCAGTTGCGGAGCACTGGCTGGAACGAGAAATAGCCCAATGGGGTTGTAATATTGATTATTAAAACAAAGTATAGATCTCCCATTGTCTGTATCGGAGACGGTTGAGTGCCCGCCTGGGGTGCTTGCGTCGCAGGATCGAATCACCTCTGTGGATCCGTTCAATTGAATGTTTTTTCTTGTCGTTTCAACCAGTGCACCACAACTGGTCAAATGTCGTGGTATGTGCTTTCCTGTCTGTGGGATGGTGCATGTAAAAGATCCTTTGCTGCTAATGGAAAAATTGAGCGGGTTTCCTCTAATGACTACATGTCAAAATTACCAAATGTTTAACATCCAATAGTCGATGATTAATTAATCAGTCAATGCGCTCTAGTGGTGTCGTTAAACAAAACAAACTTTGTTTTTGTATTGTAGGTTTTCGGTGTTTTATAATACCTCGTACAGTTTACATATGAATTACTTTCACAACTAAAACAAAATAATTTGAAGATCATATAGAATAGTTTTTGACAAATACGATTAAACACGCCGATACCATCATGCCGCGTCAATCCTGACACAAGACGTAAGCTATAACGTCTGACAGGCCCTAGTTTAACATCCCGATAATTAGGGCTGTATTGGAGATCAATCCAAACATGTTATTAGATACAATTGATAAATGTCAATCAACGGTATTTATCCTGTACACACCGCTCGAGTGCCGCCCATCGATTGCAATTCGTTCCATGCGGGCCACGGCGAGTCAGCGCCATTCTTCGTATCAAAACGGGCTGTAGAGTACGCCAGTTGTAAATCGCTCCACGACATTCAATCGGCCACTGCTTATAGTTAATTAATTGAACATTGTAAATTATCATTCAGCTATAACATTTGAATAATAAAGTCATTTGGTTGTGTATGTCAACTCAACAGACTGGTCCTGTCAAAGATGTGTCTTATTTGTATTCTAACTCTGGAGTCATTCTGCAACCTCTAGCTCAGGATGGGATCCGAAGGGGATGGGTGTGAGTTGAGGACACACGCCTCTCCTACGAAGTACCCAATGCCAGTAATACGATGTTTAACAAATGTAGATACGTATACTACTACTACTAGTGTATTAGTTGGGGATGTAATATTGTGGTCGACTAGATGATTATGGGGAAGTATCGGCATAATATATGCAGTTATATAGCATGTTAGTGGACTGTGGAATCCGCCCCTGAACAAATAATACAACCCGTACATGATGAACACAACCTAACATGTATTAAACAGTCACCTAAATGGATTTCAAAATATGTTTGTGTGATATCTTCAGTCATTTTTAAGTGTTGCATAAACTATAAGTATAATCCTGTGTTACGATGATGTAATGTGGATCTAAAACAATCGAAATGAAAATATGTAATTTGACATCATCAATACAAACCAATATATTGCCAGTGTATGGGTATTACCCCAGTAGCATGTGTGACTGTCTTCTGATTGTTGGGCCATTTTATACAAGTGTCTCCTTTTTGTCTCTACAGTCTTCAGACATTTAAAAATTATTTGCAATAAACAGTGTTCTGGAAGGGACAAAATAGAGATCCTTATATTAAATGGTCCTCTAGAATTAATAACATGGGCAGTAAAAATAGAAGGCAACCTAATTATTATTTTATGCTTTTTGGGACTGCCGCATGTTTTTACAATGAATATTTGATTTAAATAAACTTTATTTTTTGATGTAAACAAATTATATCTCCCCATGTGATCAGTTCTCGAACATCCATCAGGTGGGATATATTTTAAAATCGACCCGCCCTAGTATACTTCTTGACCCCTCCCACCGTTACAACGTCAGCTCCACAACTAGTTTATAGTAAAAGAAAGAAGAAAGACCATGCGGTGACAATAGGTTTCTTTTCTCCTTCTCTTGGCAAGACATCACAATTACCATACAGATGTCTGCAGGTCTAGCCTACGACCATCTACAACCATTTACGACTATCTACAATTATCTACAACCATCTATAACTACTAGTATCTATGACTATCTACAACTATCTACAACCATCTACGACTATCTACAATTATCTACAACCATCTATGGCTTTCTACAACTATCTGCGACTATCCGCGACTATCCACGACTATCTATGACTATCTACAACTATCTGCGTCTATCTACATGTAGTACAACTATCTACGACTATCTGCGGAGTGTTACTGATCTTATGAGAACCAGGCGATACTAACCAAAACAACTACCCATTAACTAATGTTCTGAACAGATAGCACAGACAGCCGATGTGTATATGTCCAGAACAGCGTGCTTAAACCTCAAATGAATGCATACAAAACCCCCCAAAACATGTTAAAACGAATGACTGAATGCACACCAGTCGCTTTTCTCACTGTAACACTGTTGGACTGTAACTACATAATTACAACTCGCACCACCTGTATCGTCACCCAAATCCAATAGGCGATATTTCCATATGCGTTTCTTGTCGTCGCCTTCTCGGTACAGGTGTATACACAACTACCTGTAGGTAACCTGTAATTTACCAGGTGTCGACTTACTGAAGCAGGCAAGTTGTTTTTCTTCACTTCGCAGCCGGTGAATAGCTGCTCTGAGCGAGACGAGTAACGCGATATTCGGTTTGTTAACACATGACAGCTTTTATTAGCCGTCAGTTCGCCCTTCCATTCAGAGCCCTGTCACAACAAGTACCGTCATCATCCACGTGCTCGCTGACAAACGTCTGACATGTTGTCCGTGTGTATGTTTATGTGTATGGGTGATAGGTTCAGGGTTCGCATCCCGGTACTGGTTCCCAACCAGAGAGAGAGAGAGAGAGAGAGAGAGAGAGAGAGAGAGAGAGAGAGAGAGAGAGAGAGAGAGAGAGAGAGAGAGAGAGAGAGAGAGAGAGAGAGAGAGAGAGAGAGAGAGAGAGAGAGAGAGAGAGAGAGAGAGAGAGATTCAGTCACAGGCACTGTCATCTTGCAAGTGCTGACAAACATATGACATGGTGTTCGTTTATATATTCATGTGTACACAGGTAAGGTACTGGGTTCGCATCCCGGTATTGGCTCTCAATCAGAGATAGTTTATTCTGACAAGCATGTGACTCGTTATCCCTGTGTATAGTATGTGTAAGGCTGATCAAAAGACACTGGGTTCGCAACTCGGTACCGGCACCTACTCACAGCGGCTCCCACCCACAGCAATGTTTAGCAGCACAGTAGGGAGGAAAAAGGGCGCTACGCCGATTTCGTTTTTCACTAACGACACTGAACAGGCAGCCAAACGGAGATGTGTCTCCAGGACTTGTGCTTGAACCATAATTGAATATAAGCACGGCGAAGCAAGTCACTTCGAACCCCAGTACCGGTTCCTCACCCTGAATGAGTTTTATTGACCGACAACACGTGTGCGCTTGTGTGTACACGTCCACGATATACACGTATTTCCATGTGTCCATATATATTGTCAATGTAGTATTCTATTTAAACTAAAATACTTATAAAACAGTATAAAACGCAAACATTTACCTAAATGTATAAAAAAACAAGTGATAATATTCTTGTTTTAATACGCTTGTGACAAGCCTGTTAAGCCTATTACATCTAACCACGTTTTTATTTGCTATATGCTATGACGTGTCTGTATCCGAGTTGTGTATCTATGTTCACTCACACTGTGTATTCATTTATACATTATCTTCGGTTGTATTGTCAACTAATACATCGAATTTACCCGTTGTTTTGGTATTACTATTTAAATGCATTTAAAGTATTTTGTAACTCTTAGACTAATTACAAATGCATTTAAAACCTACTCCAATGTAAACTACATCAATACTATTACTATTATTTCTTTCTGTTCCACCTGTCGCACTGTAACGCACTATAACAGGTCATGCCGTGGATACTAGTACTCTATAGACTGATCACCGTGTATATATTTAACTGGGTAACTAATAAATACGACCAGTGCTAAAAATTACCATTAGTAACTGTTATTGAGCATCACTATTGATTTGTAATTATTAACAGTAATAATTATAGTGATGTTGATCATAGAGCTTGGTGCATGTACAGACATTTCCGTTCGGTTTCCACGCTAATGCTGATACATAGCTTCTATACTCTGACTTCAGTGGACTTGGTTTGAGTTTGGAGTTTTCCTTCTCCTAGGAGAGTTTCCTTACTAGGATTCTGAGCCTCTCCAGCCTAGTTTTGATTTTGGAGTTTGCTTGTCCTTAGACAGTTGTCTTTCTTGACTCACGTCCTCTGTCTGTCCGGTAATAATTATAGTATCTGCGCCTATCTGACTCTCTTCTTAGCAGATTTGTTTTTGGTCACAAATTTTAGAATGACTAACTATATATTTATCTTTGATGGATTTTAAAAATACAAGTTAAACAAAAACTTATATAGAAAGTAGTTAATCAATCTAAAGTTTGACTTTTGCCATATAAACCATAATGACATGATTAGTTAAAGAACAAACCAAAGCACTCTAAACAACATTTCTTCTTTGGTTCATTATAAATAATATTTCTGACTGGAGGTCAGTTGGTTATATAATTGTATTATACCAGTATTTTTGTCATATATTCGTATTCTTAGTTACAGTAGATTCGAATTCACTCCACTGATTCAGCTTAAACAAAAAACCCACGAAATTATTATTTTTAAAAACCTAGCGGAACTAATGAATTACTAATATTGATACATTTTACCTTCGAGTAGATATTAAAGGATACAAAATTGATATGATTGCTACTACTCAAAATGAAATCCTTTGTTTTATCTAAAAATAAAAATATTTTCATGTTTGCTATTTGTAATTTTGTACAAAAGATATATTTTAAAACGTCCCGCCAATTGCACTATTTCAATGAGTTGTGATTTTGTTTGAAATGAAACATATTGCGAATATCGTCTGTTCAGTCTTTCTGTCTGTCTTTCCGAAGATAGTATACATAATTGATATTATTGTACTTTCTATAGTTATTCTCAAAATGAAACCTTGATTTTTAATCTTACAGAAAACACTTTTATTATTTTACCCCGATAATTTCACAATTAGAACGTGTGCCGATTTTTAATGATTAATATGTATAATAATAATAATATATACTATCTAAAGCTATACGAAAACTTCGAAATTTTATCTACATACCCTGATAGACCTTCCTTACAAGATGAACTCACCGAGCTAATTTGTCTCAAAAGAATTTCATTCACACTTTGTAAATACATTCTTTAAACAGAGGAGCGCCTATTATAAACTCTAAGTTGAATGTCGTGTCTATTTCTTTCTGGAAACATACGCAGTTTGCTAAACACCAACTAACAATATTTGCTATAAAACGGATGAGTAATACCAGCTTTTTAAAGAATGAACCAGCAAGGCTTGACAGTACAATAAAACCAATCTTTTCCGATATTTTTGCAGATCTTTGTGTTTGAGTAAGATGAATTTATCAAATCGTTCTATATGCAGTGTACGCCACAAATAATTTATCTATTTTAAAATTTTAAAAATACTGTCATTTATAAACTAAATATTAAAAGCAAAACACAAGTCATATTTCATATAAATAAACATATTAAATTTTATTTCATAAGACGAAAAGATTACGTAAATTATGAAATATGTTTGTTTTTCATAAGGGTTGTCTCAGGAAAGATCTAATGAATGCTTTAAACATAGCCAAAAATATAGAAATAAAGTTTTAAAACTAAATAAATCGATTTTAAAGATCAAAAGAAATCTAAATTGTATAATTTTAACTTATATACCGAAATTAATCCAAATTGAATAGTTTTACTTTGTGGATGGCGATTACTGGAAAACTCCCGCCCTGGACTCGGTCACTGGTATACACAGAGGTTGGCCCCAGGGTTATCGTGCCTGAAACCTTCGTGGTATATGGGCCCGTTAATATAGTTCTGCGTCTGCATCCTGCCCTTCACCCCCTGTGATAAATTCTGGAACAGCCCTAACCATGATATAGGTATCTGGATCGAGGATAACAGGAAACACGAGAGAAGCAACCGGAGTCCCGCCATAAAAAGCTCCGGGAATATGACCACTTTGAGACGTGTATGTGAGTCAACATAAACTCTGTCCACCTAGCTTTAATTACGCCGACTCTGGGCGTTTATGATCAAGTCAGTTTCGAGTAGCAATAAAACATGCAAGTTTGTGAGCTCATGTCAAACACCACGCTCAAAACTGATCGACGTCTACGGTGACATCTGGCGGTTTTTCACCCACTAACAAATTTAGTACTGATCCAGAATTTAAAACATGAGAGGGAACAGAGGCATCAGTATATTTGTTTTGATGTTTGGTATGTTTTTCAAATTCAAATAAATCCAAATTGTTCAATGTACTTATAAATATTTGGTGGGTCTGTTGGCATATTTTTCAAATTCAAGTAAAGCCAAATTGTTCAATTTGCTTATAAATGTTTGGTGGTCTGTTGGTATGTTTTTCAACTTTAAATAAAGCTCCAAATTCAAATATGTTTAACATATCCATATCCATCAAGGTTCAGACATGTCCACCCTGGGCAATGTTTGTTGTTTTATAAATTCAAATAAAGCCCAACTGTTTAATTTCGTTATAAATGTTTGGCGGGCCTGTTGGCATGTTTTATAAATTGAAGTAAAGCCAAATTGCTTGATTTCCTTACAAATGTTTGGTAGGTCTGTTGGCATGTTTTTTAAATTCAAATAAAACCAACTTGCATAATTTACTTATACATGTTTGGCGATCATGGAAAGTTTTATAAATTCAAATAAACCAAATTGCTTAATTTACTTATAAAAGTTTCGTGGTCTTAGCCAAACTGTTTTATTGTATTTAGTGTTACTTGATACTAAAAGCAATTGGATCCTTTCGCAATGACATCTTTTCTGAAACAACTCTTCTTTTTGACCTCAATTAAGACGTTTCCTCATTAGAAACCAGATTACTGAGACTTTCAGCCTAGAATAGTCGGTCATAAATATCGAATCCAAACGAAAATAAGCAAATTTGACACAAGATAAATAAAATACGATCATCACGAAAATATAAATTTTGAGGCAAGTAAATATATACACACATGTATGATCATATTTCAAATGTAAGCATTAGGTATCACATGAATAGAGGGTGGAAAAACCACCTGTGAATACAATTATAATCATACAGGCGAAACAGTATTTTTTTAAATAATGAACTTTTTCTGGTAAAAATGAAAACACTATGTGTTAAACCTACTACACGTAACATTTCACAGTTCACGGTATTAATATCACGGAAACAATAGTAATTCATAAATATGAATGTTCAGTGTTCTCTTACTTTCTCTCTCTCTCTCTCTCTCTCTCTCTCTCTCTCTCTCTCACTCTCTCTGTCTCTTTCTGTCTCTCTCTGTGTCTCTCATTCTCTCTCTTACGTACACATACACTTACACGCACGTACGCACATACACACACGCACGCATATATACACATTACATACACATACGCGAACGTCAAATGAAGACATCATGTTAAATATGAAATTTGAACACAAGAAATTCTGTCAGCATTGTGGGATAAAACCATCTGTTTGAACTAATTCGCCCTATAAATATAATTATGGAAATAATACCAGCACCCACTAATTGTAAAGGATGTAAGCGACATTTTGAAATATTGCTCAATGACAAACTAAACACGGTAATTATGGACGCTCCACTACACATTCGTGCGCGAGAATCATAGTCTAGATAAAGAAAAATCATTGATATCTGACGAGATATAGCGCTTTCTAAGTGGAATCAATCTATTTACTAATTGCTATCTAATGCTTACACTTGAAATAAGAAATCGAATTTCCATTTAATGACCAGGGCAGGTCTTTGCCTTGTATCAGGCCTAGTACCGGATCCGAAATAAATGCGCGTGCATTTTGGCGGTTGGCGGATCAATAGAAACAAACAGCGCACTTTCTGCGCATCACAATAGACATCATACAGGTAACAATTGTTCTATTGACTCCCGAGTGGCATTTTAGTATGTGACAGAATAAAACATCGTATAGTTGAGAGTTTACCAAATTATCCAAAATCAATGTAAAGCAGATAAACACGATTTTGTTAAAACTCGTCAAGCAATACATAAGATCTTGACTGCAAAATACAAACATCACTTTTAAAGTCATATTATTATTTTTAAAAGAAGAAACAAAACGCATTGCGTCTTTTAACTATGAACGTGGCATGTTATAATTGTTTCAGTAATAGAGTTGTAGGCTATATCGCATGTTGTGATGTACAATGACAGTCCATGGTTGGAATTGGGATCACATCTATTACATGTACAGTCATTGTCAATTTAGAGTTAACACCTATTGTCTTAATTTCTTACAATGTCCATTGTAATAATATAGTGAATTGTATTGCAGAATATTGTGCATGTCCCCTACCTCCTTTGAAATAGAGTGAATGTCTGTTGTAGAATGAATGTATACCAATACGTGAATGCCTGTTGGTGAGTGAATGACCATTATAGAGTGAATGTCTATATCTATCATACAATGAATGGCATTTTTTAAAGTCTTTCCACTGACGAATGAATATCTTTCGTAGAAAAATGTCTTCTGTAGAGTGAATATTTATTGTGGAGTAAAATTTATATTTAACAACATTCCAGTATGTGCAAACCCATAGGCTATTGTGAAACAGTATGACAGTCTGTTGTGGAATAAAATAAATGTATTATCTATTATAGTGTGAATCTCTAGTGTACTGGTAGAGTGAATCTATGAACACGATAACTGCTTGTTTTAAATTTAATATTATAAAGAAATGTTTTAATAGATAGTTCTTGGCTGTTGCGGGTTATGTCCGGAACAGTCGACATAAGACCACAGTACATATATTATCAATACTACACTGGTCAGAAACACCACGTCCAGCAAATGCACCATTAGGTCAGACATATAAAAACATGGAATATGACTGATAACGAACAGGAACCTGTTACCATGTGCGTCCGTTGAGCAGGTAAGGGGATGAGGTAAGGGAGGGTCCATTCATACTGGCCGAGGGGTATCCAAGGCTGTGGTGAAGACCTGAGTGATTGTTCATGGTGCTGTGAGATGACGAGTTCTGAGATAATGTTCCAGATATTTCCGATAACGTCGGAGATCCCAAAGAATTGGAATGAACTAAGTTTTTAGCAGACGTCACGGCGCACGAGGAATGAATAGACGAGTTCTGCACATGCTGCTGCTGCGCCGACACCTGCGACGTGCCCAGATGGTGAGCAGACGACACCTGCACCTGCTGATTCCCGCCACCACCGGAACCCGTCTCACTGCCGTTAGAGTTCGAACACGGTTTCCCGTCCTTGACGAGCACAGGGACGGCGACTCTCCGCGGAGAGGAATTGCTGCTTCCCCCAGTCTGCTGCGAGTTGGAGCTCTGCTGGGAGCTCTGGGACGAGGACCCGGATGAATTCTGAGACTGCCGCTGACTCTGAGAGTCGTGACTTCCGGGCTCCTTGCTCGTCTGGTCCATCTTCTCCTTGTCCTTCTGCTGCCGCTTGCACTTGTAGCGGTGGTTCTGGAACCAGATCTTCACCTGGGTCGGGGTCAGGTTGATCATGCTCGAGAGGTGCTCACGTTCTGGAGCTGACAGGTACTTCTGCTGTTTGAACCTCCGCTCAAGCTCATATACCTGTCAGGGTGAATAAATGAATGGGTAAATATAAATAACTAAATAACTAACTAACTAAATGAATGATAAATAAAGAAAGAAAGAAAGAGAAAGAAAGAGAAACAAAAACAAACACAAAATAAAAAGAAATTACGAAGGTAAATCAGTGAGTATATATATATATATATACAATGTATATATATACACACACACACATACATATATATACATATACATATACATATACACATACACATACACATACACATACACATATACATATACATATACATACACATACACATACACACACACACACACACACACACACACACACACACACACACATATATATATATAAATGAAGAGTGAATGAATGAATGTTTAACGATACCCCAGCACGAAAACTACATCGGCTATTGGGTGTCAAACTATGGTAATTCAAAGCATGAAGTTACTATATATAAATGAATAAAGACTGAGTTTGGTTCGTGCTTTATGTCAATAACAGCCATGGATAAAATATTTTGCTAGAAAAAAGATATTTTTGTGATTGGTTAGTGTGATTAATGAAATTATATAATACACGATCTGCTATCATAAATAAAAAGAAAAGAAAACTATCTAACTCGTTATTCATCATCATTGCTAAAGAAAAGTACGCAGTTTATTACATCTAATAAGGTATTCACTGTACTTAAGATTAAAAATTTCTATAGTTTATTTATTCAGCATAGAGTTCGTATTGATTAGCAATTATTAATGGTCAATCCTTTCTGACTAGTAACTAACGTATTAGAGATGGAATCTTACCTGAGCCTGTGAGAAGAGCACGCGTCTTTTCCGCCGTTGTGTGAGCGGGAACTGCATTCCCCGGGGGTTGTGTTGGTCGAGCCCGAGTCCTGGGTTCATCCCGCCCGACATCGACATGGACGACATCGCGCACGAGCTAGGGTTCATCGCCAGACGCGAGACTGAAACACGTAGACGACGACGTCGTTAATATCATTGTGTTGTATAACATAATGTTTCACAAGGACAAATGTATTAAAAATATAGCACTAAAATGTCAAACGCGATTTGTGAACTAATTAACATAATTTGGTCTTTTTTAACTTGTTCAAATTATAAATCTTCCATGTACTAAAAATATGATAAAATAAAGCAAAATACCCTTATAAACACCATCAATTATATTAGAAGTGATTGAAAAATATGCTATATTGCTGCTTTTAAAGCAAAATATTAAGTACCAGTTTTCCCACTTATAAGCCCTTTTTCTATTCAGTCAAATATTTTATAGGAATAAAAATAATATGAATAATAATAAAAAATAATAAAAACATAAGAGAACTTACAAAGATTAAAATAATGACTTCTACTTCTAAAAGATTATGCTTATCGAACAAAAACAATTTAACTCATACTTCCATTGTATATTCTTATACAAGGCGAATAAATATAACATCATATATTTTAAATATTTGTTGATTTAAGCAATATTTTAATTTGTATGGAAACACAGAGGAAGCCAACCTGAATTTGATTTGTTATTTGTTTTAGTTATCAAATGCAGGGTTATATTCTAACTTGGTTATCAGCCTACGCCATATCAATGATAATAAACGAGTTACCAATTATTATCAAATTTATGTCCAGAGTGAAATAATTTTCAGTTGTCACAAACTTTAGCGAGTGACAAATGAAAATTATTTCATGAGGGCCATAAATTTGATAATAAGTGGCACTGAATTTGTTATTCTATTTATTACCTCAGATTTTGTTCTCCTCCAAGAACCTGCTATTTCCATTTATATGAAAACAACGTGAATAACTGTAAACACTATTCTGAGTATTGCAATGGCTTTGTATTTTATTCACGGTCACAGAGAATTTTCATAAACCAAAGTTCTATTTATTCTGTTCAAAATCTCTGTAATGATTATATTACGATAACGTTTTATTACAAATTTAACAATAAAACTGACAAGAGTAAATGCAAATTCTTTAAAGTAGTACGTGACGTCAATGTGTACGTTTGCCAAATCGTGATGATATCATATTTGGTACCGACGAAGTCATTGGTTTGTAAGCGCCAAATCGTCCATTAATATTGTACGATAACGCAAATGCATGTTAATTTCTCAGTGACAAATTATGATTTGTATTTTCCCGGTTAAGAGTGCCCACTTCGGTAATACAATTATATAATACATCAGTATTAAAACAGGATTAGGTTCAAATTTAAGATGCAAATCAACCTACGTTTTGTTTATTTCCTTAGTATCCAAAACAGGATTAAATTCAAACTCTCTGTTACTTTCAATGATGTACATGTATTACCAAATCAAAGATTAGCTTAATGTTGTGAATTTGTTTTTAGATACTTTCTGAATTTGTGGAAACTAACAATTTCCGATGATTATTCATGAAGCATTATTAAGTTTGATTTGAGATGTTGAAAAGAAACCATTCCCCAAATGCACTGAATATGAGACAGTTGACCCCGGTCCAGCACCGTCATTCACCATTACAGACTGGCTTTCACTACACCGGAAATGAAGACTCGGGCCTTCTAACAGATCCAAGTTCGCGGGTTAGTACAGGAAATTGGGAAATGCGTTTGCTTGTTAAATATTTTTGTTATCGTTTGTTTCTGTAATGTGCATTACACTGAGCTAAAATTAACTTAATTTATAATCACTAACTCAATGTGGTTTATATATCTATTTAAAATCATATACTACAATTGTGGATACAAGATCATTCTAGATTGTTATGTTGTTGTTTTTTTAAATAATAAAACCAAAGTAATGATTGATACAGTTTATACTGTTTTATAGACAGTACAATGAAATGTTTCCTATTATTGTATGTTGTGATTAAAAAGTTTGAAAAACAATGCATTCCTTTGCAACAATACTTTCTTTTTATTACCAGAGTTGCCATTAAACATTGATTGGTTGGTTGATTGATTGGTTCTTTCCAATACCATTTTCCGACAAAATAAAACAAAATACATTCGTTTGGTACACACTCATAAGAAATCAAATGTTTCTTCGTTTTTCGTTTTTGTTTTATTTATTAAATGTAATTTTAGATTACGGTGGTATGCTGTCTACCCATGTACTCTTCCAAATAAAATGCTGTATATAAATGCGATAAATTTCGATATAGTCTTTCTGAACAGATTCATGCCTACGATGTCTCGTCTGCAATATTGCGGTCAGCTATTTGTAACAAGGGTTTAAACTAGGAAAAAATGTATGAAGTTGTCTTCTGTTTCTTACTAAGCGGATTAGTTCGAGTCTTCTCTGATCCCCAAACTACCAGATGAACTTGGTTCAGTTAGAGATAAAATTACTATCATACTATCGGTGAAGATTACGAGGTTTGTCTGAATGAATGAATGTATGAATAACTGAATGAATGAATGAATGAACGAATGAATGAATCAATTAATAGGTTTTTTTCGAGAAATTATCATGTTAGAACGGTTTGAATACTTTTATATCACCGAAAAACCCCCATCAAATAATAATAGTAATTTAAAATATTTGTATTGAAATATCTTACAGATCCGCAACCCAAAACATTATACCTCTGGCACGTTTCAATCACTCCCTGCTCCCCTGATAAGGTCTGGGACAGTCATATATTTTAGTATTATAGGCGATAGTATGTCAGGTTTCTTTATTTAGTGTTCAGATCTCAAATATATTTTGCCAGGCACTTACGAAGTCAGTGAGATAAAGAATACCCGGTAAAGGTTTGAATGAATGTTAAACTTTAAAATAATACCGTAGACGATAAGTGTGTCGTTGCGCCAGGTTTACTGCAAATATTTATAATAAATATGGCGCCAATGCACAAGTTTCTGTTAATGTATTTCTGTTACGAGTCATCGATATTGAGGCAATAGCAGTACTGTGTTTTCCAATTTACCGACATATATCAATAGTCTTAGTGTTTAGTATATAAACATATAAACATAACAAAGAATCAAATTCATTGGCATAAATATATTCAGTCTGACTGAAATCAGCTCAGATGGTCAGATTGCAATGTTTTGAAGAACAGTATGGTTATGTTTTTTATCATACCCTCGAGGAAAAACTGTTAGTAACTGAATACACAGAAATGTTTTACTCTTCAAACGCGATATAGAAAGATGGTAAATAAATCAAATCATAATAACATTTAATAAAACATTCCCTTTTTATTGATGTTTAATAAAGCAAAATCTATTTCTTATTGAACCCATGTAGCTATGAATGAAGCCAAAAAGAAAGCACAAACATTGAGTGCCACAAAAATATAACTACTTCTGTAAATTAACTAGAACGTCATATTATTTAGATTGTTCTTATGATACATATAAATTACATATTCAATCAAGAACAAGAACATATAATTGCCTTAATCTGTTAAAGAAATAAGACTTTTGGGTAACAACATGTTCAGCGATGTACGAAGAACAATATTAATAAAAATTAAATTTTTGAAAACTCATTGACTAAGATCAATCTATATAATTCAGTAGTCTCTAAGACATTTTGCTAATGTTCAATTTGTTGTGTATGACAAAAAAGGATACCTTTGTATTATACAAATAAGTTTTATTTGAAAACATAGACAATATTTCAAAGTACAGACGAAGTGTCTATGTGTCTGAAACGTATTTTAAGACGTTGTGTAAATACAGTCTTCTTGCTATAATTTTCAGTCCACTGCCACCCCTTCCATCTTCCAAAGTAAATAGATAAAAATTGGAGTATAAAATGGGGATGGTGAACCGCTCTAGTCTCCGATTCGCCGTCCAGATCACACTCCCATAAAACACCTCGACTGTTTCATGCAATGTATTGATCTAGTTGACGGTTAATTGAAACTAAATATTTGAACAGCAATTTAGCTTTCGTTTGAAATATTTCACAAATTAATTTAAAGGATTTTTTTCTATAAAACAATATATTTCATGCATTGTCTGTATTAGAAGCTATATTTGCGATTTCTTAGAAGATTTTCAAAAATAAAGAACAAAATATTAGTCATCGTCAAAATCGTACCAAACAAAGACGATTCAATAAAATACCAAGTCTATCACATCATATGCATGTACCTCAAATGATTGTTTGACATTTACTTTTTGTATCTTATATATATATATATATATATATATATAACAAAAATATGCTATCCATATTACTTAAAATATAAATGTAGATTTTGGCGAAAAATGGGTACAGACCCCGCTTATATTATTAAAATAAAATAAAACATTAAACTATTAAACACTCGATTGACCTTTACAACAGATATAAATAAAATGAAATTAAAAACATGTGTATAAACATAAATCATTATTATTATTATCATCATTTCTAATGTCAAAACTAACACGATTACAATGTTGGTATATCTCGGAACAATATATCTGCTAGCAAGTTTGAAATAATCGACTGGTATTTCGACTGTTTAAAAATAATTTTAATAGTCAGCTTCATCTTAACATTTTGAAATACATGCAGTTTATAGAAAGAAAGATATTTCGCTAAAGTCCTTGTTTTTCGTGAACTATTTAACGTGAGAGGATGTTCCTGTTTAGATATCGCTAATCCTGTTGTTAGTTTGACTTGTATTAAATTTATCATACAGCGGCCAAGATTATCTCAGTATCCATGGGTACGAACACACCATAACACGACGGCGGTTGGTCTTCAGATGCAGTTTATACACCTGGCGGTAAAACTGGGTAAAATATACCCGTGATCACATTAAACAAAGAGGGAGCCACCATCGCCATGCATTAAAGCTGCACGGACACGTGTTAAACAAATGTATTAAGACAATATTCCTTTTTGCAGTTTGCTTCTGTTGTTGTTAACAGTTTATACTCGTCGCTTCTGTTTGATCTCATCTGATAGGGATGTTAAATAACACTGCGCTTAGAAACAGCACGATACCACTCCAGTTTGGTTTATTAATTACGATAATCGTTTAGCTTTATTATTTATCTTGAATATTTATTAATTATTAAACACGCGTGTTGATAAAATAAAGCTATTTTAAAAAAACAAGAAAGAAAGACACCTATGAATGGGTATTAAATATCTGTTAAAAATTAAAATCGCTATAACCTTGGCCCAGTTGTTTTATTTTTGAAGCAGTAAAATGTTTTCAATCAATTAATGTTTACATTAGTAAAATATTTAAAATGTGGTATTACAACATTTATCACAACGCGAGGCAAATACATTAAAATTAAAGCTTGTTTGTTTGATTTATGAATCGCCGGCTATTGGATGTCAAACATTTGGTAATTCTGATTCGTCGCCTTCAGAAGAAACCCGCTACATTTTCACATTATTAGCAAGGGATCAAGTGACTAACAAATACGATCAATAATAAACAATGTATAATGTCTTTGAGATTTAATAAAAAGAAATAAAATTATTATTCTACAGGTATTGAAATTTATTTAATATGTTATTTCTAAGCCATATTTGCTACCGTAATATATTAGAATGCTTGTCTACAATTTGATAGATTATATAATTAAACTATTCAGTAAAATGTGTTTTCAATCAAAACTAGACACTGAATTTTTATTATTAAAAAATAGCCATTATTAAGGTTAACAGTTTAACGGCATTTATTTAATATCAACATGACTAAGATATTAACCACTAAAACTGTTTCACAAAACGAAAATATTTGACCCAGTAAAATAAATATTAATCATTTTTGCTATTTCATTCGTTCTATCGTCAATCTGGGATTAAGAACGAAATAAGATACCCGTCCAACCTTTTAACGTTTTCAATATGATACAAGGTATTAAGACAGTTCGCAGGTGCGTGTGACATTTTCAATCCTTAGACAAAAACAATACGCAACTACACGAACAGAAATGTCAGCTTTTCATATGGATAAAAATCTGGACAGGTTTCGGTCAGCGGTGCGAAAGGAACTTAACAATAATCATTTCTATAAACACATAATAACAGCATTAGCACCTCGCCTTTTCGAAGCGACCGGTCTCCCGCTAAACTGCGACACCTGAAGAAAGTGTCCGCGTGAAAGCAACACAAAGTAAGGATAATTGGTGATAATAGTTCTGTGTTCACCACTAATCTGTTAGCGCAGGTGTGCCGCCGCAGACAGGTTCCATCGATCTCGATTGATTGGAAATACCTAAAGTAACCGTCTCGTATTTTCAGAAGTCCTGTGTTACAAAACTGCCATAGCTAGCATTTAAAAATATATAAATCGTCGAGAAACTTATTGAAGAAACCTGTCTTATATATTAGAGTAATATATGTTGTATTTTTACAGATATAATAATAATAATAATAATAATAATAATAATAATAAAAAACCATTATTAGTATTTTAATATAAATAAATTTATAGTAAATGTTCTCATGATATTGAAGTAAATTAATGATTGCAGTTAATAAATAAATCCATAATATTTTAATATTTTTGCCCAAATTTATTTTTTCATTTTTGTTGTATTTAACAACTGATCAAGTACCGTATTTGACACGGTAACACGAATGTCTGTTTGTTAATGTGTTTCAAAGATACAGTAGTTAGTGAATCGCAACAGTGATAACATGTCTGTCTAGTCTTTTTTCTAAGACCTGATACACATGTACTTTAGCTAGCACGTAACCAGATATCTCCTATCGGTCTGAAAGACCCTGCACGTATAAACAACTTGAGAATGAAAGCCAGTCTGCATTGATTATGAATGAAAAACTTATTTGTCAATGGAAGAAAAGACGTAACACAAATGTTCGATTTCAGAAAACAGCGACCAATTAATACAAATTAAATATTAACGCTTTTTTGTATAACGCATATTGGAATCTATACCCCATCGCATACAAAGTTGTATTTAAGATAAATTAAAACAAACTGCATATATATTCAAGGAAAGAGGAATGCACAAATTCGTAAAATGGATCTAAATTACAATAATATATTGGCTTTGGGTTTTTTGGTTGCTTTTATTTATTTAAAAAATCTATAGTATTTTTAATTATCTGATAGAAAATATTAAAAATCGATAGATAGTTGAAATCAATATCATGGTATAAATTCATTGCAAAGCTTAAAAGTTCTTTTATAGCTCATACATTAGAGGGAAAATCATGATGTAAATTAATTACAAACTTTTTAAAGTTTTGTTGTAGCTCATATATAAGAAAACATCATGATGTAAATTATTTACACACTTTTTATAGCTCTGTTGTAGCTCATATGTTAGAAAAAAAACATGATGTAAATTAATTATAAAGTTCCTAAAGTGCTCTTATATCTCGTATATCAGGAACAAATCATGATGTTAATTAATTACAAAGTTTTTAAAGACTTGTTGTAGCTGATATATAAAAAAATATCATGATGTATATAATTATAAAGTTTATAAAACTCTGTTGAAGCTCATATATCAGAAAAAAAATCATGATACAAATTAATTACAAAGTGTACGAGGATCTGTTTTAGTTCATATATCAGAAACAAATTATGATGTAAATTAATTACGAAGTTTATAAAGATCTGTTGTAGCTAATATATCAGAATATATCATGATTAAATACCAAGTTTACAATGCTTCACGGTCATCTGAAGTCTTTTAACATCATGATAGACACTCGAGATCGGTACGAGTGACTCTAGTCCATAGTCACGGTAACGTGACTCTTATATTTAACCAAATTACCGCAGACAGATAGAGAAGTAGCCAAAAAAGAGCTCTTTATCCATCTTGGACTAGCATGAGAAGCCAAAGTGTCAGAGAGTGCCTGCCTAGGGCTGGCTCGTCTCCCCTTCAGTTCCACTCCGCTACACCACAAGAGGCACTAGTCGGCCTAAAGAGTTGCATAAGTCTATCAAAACGTTTCAGGTAGGATATAATAATCCTTAAAACTAATCGATCGTTCAATGGCTCTTTTCACACAATATTGCGACACTATTATATTCAGAAAGACCTCTTCACTTTTATTTGCAATAACAGAGAGTATAATGTATTCCATATGGCCTATACTTGACCATGTATATTTTAATTTAAAATCAAAATTAAATTTATATGATAATATTAAGAAGATTCTTGATCTGAATAAAACCATTAATGCATTTAAAATCGTATTTCTAAGCAAGGAAGAGACTTAAAAATGTTATGACAAGTTTTAAATATGCTATATTCTCCAAACATCGATGGAAACTGATTTATTCCACAAGAATCTTCCATATTGCTATAATTTAGAAGGTGGTAAACATGTACAAAGATTATTTACGTGTAAAATATGACAGAAAAAGTACTTACATGCGAATCTGGGGTCTGGATTAGCACCATACCAGGATGCTGCAGAATGTCTTGAAGGGTCTCCGTACGCCAGTTCGGAACCATTGCAGTACTGGGTGGGGAACGAGGCGGTGTGGTGCGACAGCGGCGGTACGTAGTTGTGGTAGGGGTTCGTCACGGGCACGCTCATGCCGCCCATTGCTCCCATGCCCCCCATCCCTGCCATGGCTTGGGGGTGCTGACTGTTTCGGTAAGGGGTCAGTGGAGGAATCGCTGCTTCGATGGTCGTCTTCTTGTAGGTTTCGTGATCCAGGGGGCTTAGTATGTCCGTCACAGAAAAGGGTGTAGTATGCTTGGGGCTCAAAGACATAGCCGAACTCCAATGCGACATTGAATCAGTGCTCATGCAGGCTTGCCCAGCCCGTCAGAGTCCAAAGTAGGTTGTTGACAATCGCAGCTGACCAGACACACACACTACAGTGTAGTGAAGTGCTATACTGTCTATTGCCTCACCCCACTCAACTTTTCTATACGAACCATTACAAACAGAATTGGGCTGGACTAGACTCGCGCACGCGCAAAACGGCTTAACGCGACAGTCCCCAAAACCATTAAGCCACGCCCCTCCTTATTGGAAAGCAATTTCGCCAGCAATAAACTCAATGACGTCATACGGCACGGCGGACCAGTCAAATTAAGTCTTTCGATTGGCAGCCTGTGCCTCCATGTGACAATCTCGTACCGAGGGTAGCTTTACCGTGTTTCTTGGTGTAACATCAAATATTCTAACACCAGGAGAACAGATATTTACTCAAACTCGGCCGTACTTAATTTAGTGATTCACTTTTTGTTACACGAGAAAAGAAATATGTACATTTCCTATCCACCCGGAATTCAGCGGTATTTGCCGACAGCTGCAGTTGGCTATACCCGCTATCTTAGGCCAGTGGAGGGGCGGGACAGGTTCTGTCAAGCGGTGCATAATACAGTCAACTCGTCATCCATGAATAATGTAGAAAATCCCAGGCTTATCAAAGCTTTATTTCTTTTCTATCAATCATCTTATGTTGACGATTATTTAATGAAGTCAAAGTCGATTAAATTTTTGTGTGCGGTTATCCTCTATGATGTGGGGAAAAGCCTCTTGTTCGTGAAGAGACATACAAGTTATTGGCAAGAGTTCGCCAGTCCGAGAAAGAGCCAACTTAAGGAGGATAAAGTTGAAAATGCTTGTTCAGATCACAACTTAAACGGAAAGAGCTAATAAAGTCATGATCGGTTCGGGTCCAGTAGGTAGTATGCTATTTTTTCTGGACGACGTTCTTGTCAGTAATTACTTAAACAAATCCTTGTGGAGGTTATACAATAATAAAAACACAAACAATACGATATTCCTGTTTTGTTTGTTTAAGAGCAATCTCAAATTTCAATGACTCAATACAAATAATGATAAAAAGGGTAGACATTCGATAAAGGACTTTACAATCAATTTAATTATATACACAAAAAAATAATTTACAGCTTAATGAATAAACGAAAAACATTACACAAACAAATCCCTAAGGAGAGGGTCTCGAAAGTTGGATAAATTGTACCCAATCTTTTTGTATATTATATGTCATAAAATATTTTTCAACCAACCAACCAACCAACCAACCAATCAACCAACCAATCAATCAGTCGATCAGTCGGTCAATCAATCGACAAACCCGTTGACATGATACTCATTTTCGTTTATTTTTTCCTTTCAGTGTAATTACATCAAATTTAGAGTCGTATCTCATACTTTCTTCTAATGAGACAATAATAATGACGTAAGAAAAAGGCAAGCAAGCTAAGATGATCACATATTGAACAAGATTAAAGCGACTTTTTTAATATATATATTTTTAATGATAAAATTAATTCGGTAAATAAGCCGAAAATATTTACAAGACACTGATAATTTTAATGGATTAAAAAAACTAATTAGGATTCAAAACTGAATAATTGATATTTAAAATTAAATTAATATTTGCATTTGTTGTGTTGTTCGGTATATTTTAATGATGTGGGCAAAATGCCTGCTCGAACAAGACAATGTAATTAACTGTAGGGAGATAGTATTATTAAAAAAACACATAATAAAATTTGTCATTGAAGCATACGACCTTTGGAAATACAGAAAAAGAAATAGGATTTTAAAAACTCATATTCTTCTATTTCGAGCAAAGTGACGTTATTGCGTTCAGACTGTAATATCAAAGAGTAGAGAATATACAGCTTTTATCTTAGAATGTTATGATGAGTGATCATAATAGTTAGAAAATGAAAACAAACATACAAAACAATGTGTGTACATTATATAAAATAATGATCAAAACTCAATTGTAGTTTGAAATATACATTTTTAACAACAATGAGTTCATTTTCAGTGATACCTGTCTAAGTGTTGACTAGTTTATTGTAATTGAAATTGAGTGTTTATTGTTCATTGTAACAGAGAATGTATACACAATTCACATACAGTATACCAGACACACGGTAGTCTTGCTACTGACACACGTATGCCAGTTCATACCGCACCAGCAATAAACCACTTCCAGTGTGTATTTAGTTTTGCACGATGCATTCACAAATAGGAATGACATGCGCATTATGTGTAATCGAATAGTATCGATGTCACTATCTTATATGGAGAATTATTTATCAGTCGTTGTTAGCTGGGGGACAAAGGGACAAAGGGGAAAATGCCCGTCCCCCAAAATAAAAAAGTGCCCCTTTTAATTAAAAAATATAATTTTTATGTGAACTAGATCTGAAAAACCATGAAAACTATTATCTATTTATGTCCCAAAAATAAATTAATTTTACCCACAGTTAACTAAACACAACTTCTTGAAAAATAAATGCACAATTGGTTTCGTGTTTAGTAAATACCAATAATTATATTTGTGTGCTCTGGCTACCATGGTAATGGTCAAAGGTAGGGAGTTACCCCCTCAATTAATGCTCCAGCTCTAGCCCATCATCGTGGCCTGGTTTGTTGCTCGTTGACACCCTGTGACCGCCCCGTTTGCCACAGCCCTATATTTAGCTCTGTCAAAATACCATAATTAATGTCTCACTCTATACCAGTTACACGGTTCATCAGATATGCATTTTCGCTACATGTTGTGATGTATAGAATGTCAACAGACGGTAAAATATTTAAAAAAAAAAAAATCCATATATCTGTCTTGTAAATAAAAATTAACGAAAATTTTATCATTTCAAAATCACGTGATTTATAATAATAATAATAATAATAATAAGTAATTATTACCGTTATTATTATCATTATTACTATTATTAAGTGTACAGTACTAAAAAACATAATTGATAAAAAATGTTATACATATAACAAAAATGTAAAAAAAAAAATCAAATACGCTTAAACATTTGATCAAAGTACATTATAAATTAAACGTATCAGTTTGATTAGCAGACTGATAAATATGTAATTACTGTTACAATAATAGTACAAAAAATTCTAAGCTACTTGAAACTTGTAATACTTTACACAGGTGCTGTTTTAGTTGTATTAAATTACAAATGATTATATAGATTAATCTAATATATGAAGACGATAATTTAACGTATGAAGTGTAATTGGATTTTAAACCAAAACTATAAGATACTGAAAAATATATTTAAAGTTAAAATGTAGTAATTATAAACACACCTATTAAATTAAAATAACAATTACAAATTAGAACAAATATTTGAAATAAGAAATATATTAATTTACAAAAATTAACATATTTGTTCTGAATTTTAATTTAATTTTATTTCATTTTTTTTTTTTATCATTAATATTTATTTTATTGTAAGCCATATAGCCCACCCCCTCCCATTTCGAGGACGAAAATGTACGTTTTTTGTCCTACTTTATATAAATAAAGCAAAAAAAGAGAAGACTTGCCTCCCCACTAAAGGCTGTAAATCCCCAACTAGGGATGGTGCTCCCCACCGCGGACCTATTAGGTAAACCTAATTAGGTTAATTGGGTAATAATAAACCCAGTAACTAATGTCATCTGTCTGTTATATTTGATCCTCGTTCCAGGATATGAAATTTAAAAACTCCCAAGCTTGAAAGCGGGATAATAATGACCGATAATAACAAGCGAGAGGATATTTGACAGATCGAAACAAAAGTGGTAATTTGCAGGAAGAAATATTGATAATCGTCAACAAATTAATACGACACCGGTCAACGTCGATCCATATACTGTTTTTTAATCTCCGCCTTATTGCTGAGAGCACATAATCATCTATTATCCGTCAGATGTTGTCAAGAAACGCAGATGGGTTTTTCAACGAGTTTTAAGAATGTGCCAACAAAACTCAACAAATATTGGTACAGGGTTTCTTTATGCGTCCCGTGGACACAATTATTATCATCTTTTTATGAGCTACAAGAATCATCGCCAATGGTGTGAGACTCGGAAGAAGATCGGACGATGGGTCAGCAGCGGCGGTGGATGTTACCTGTGTTTTCCCCTCTAAAGGTGACCCGACAAAAATATTTCTTTACTTTAGAGGTAACACGTGTTCACAGTGCCCAGGAAGGTAGCTGAGAGAAATTATTATAGGACTGCGTAGGTCCATTGAGAACGATTTGTATACCGCCGCGGGTACGATGGGAGCCTTCACACCAAATTGGTTGCCTATTCATCAGAACGGGGAGAAAAACAACACATCGATATGTTCTAAATTGGTGCGCGTTAGAGCGGAAAACTGCTCGTGCAAATACTTTGGGTGGCCAAAGCTTTCTATTTAGCACTGTCTTTAGTTACTATAGGAAGATGAAATTTACACTTCACAACTTGATAGTAATTATAGAGAGTAGAATCTGTATTATTTTTATACGTGAATAATTAGTAGACATAGATAACGATGAATAAATGCTTACAGAAACAAATTGTTTTCCCAAGGTATTCCATGTTACATACATACCTTGTGAAATTAGGTCATGGATTCCGTCTTGTACACATACGATTTAGGAAAGACTAATTCGTTATTTTAAATGAATATATATACATATACATATTTATTTATTTACTGAACAAAAACAATCTAGACCTATATACAGTATATAGGTAGATGACAAACAAACGGAAAATATAACGCACCAATAAAGACACCAGACAATTAAAACATAAGGTATTCTTTAAGACATTGTAGGAATTAGAATTTGGGAAATCAGGTGAACAATATATATATATATTGACCCACACTAATGCCGTATAATTGTCCCCCAGTTGCTAGCATATTTCGATGCCAAAGTGTACCTCGATCGCCTTTCTGGGTGAAAACAAGTAATTTGCAAAGTTTGGGTTTTCTAAGCTAGTCTTGGGAGTGGCAGCACTCCTACAGGCGGTGCAGAAGGGATGGAACATCAAATTACGGATATCCTAGGGGAGTGGCGGTTACTCCTAAGAACGAACATCTAAAGGTGGATCATGAACACAATCGCGACTTTGCGTTATACATCCATTCGATTCTGTCATGTGTAGAGATACGATTTTGATCACAGAATACGGTTTTGTCATTCAGATTTATGTTGCATTAGTGGGTTTCTTTATTGAAAGTGTAGATAGTCTACAACAAATTATGTGTCTATAAGACAATCAGATGATTAAACACACGTTGCTTTCTGCCTTCCCCTTATTATTCAAACCCATTGCAATTCTGAGGAAACCCTCTACAGGCTACAAATTATGGTCAGGACATACCATGACCTTGAATTTGGGGTTTGTAGGGTAGTCATAGTTGTGACATAATTAAAAATAAATGTCTACAACTTTGGTGTCATTTTATTTATTATTATTACATTGAAACTCCGCTATTACAACCATTTATTAAATGGTTTTATGTTGGGAAATCCGATAAATAATAATATATTACAATAAACTGTCATGCCTATTTTAACGACGTTTGTGAGTTTGTCCCTTATTTCCTTAAAGGAATGATCAGGCAAGGCTTTTGGACTCCGACTGGTGTGCATATTCAACAATATTTAACGTATATTATTGCTTAAAATATTAATTAATAAAATGGTAATTGTACGAGTTGACTAAACAGTGTGGGGTGAGTTTACCAACCGCTGGGGCGACTTGGTAGGGGGCGAGTTGGTTTTGAGGCGAGTTGACCTGCTCCTATCCCAGGTATTACGCAGACATATCCTTTATTCTCATAAATACATCAAGTTATGATTATTATTATTATTTTTGTTTTATTGTTTGGAAGCTGTATGTTTGTGCAATGATTTATAATCGTATCACAGTTTATACACTTTCTTCTGGACTATTTTATGTACATGGATTCGACTTTATATACGTCAAAGCATATGTGCATTTGATTTCAAAATCATGTTCTACTTTTAATATCTGCATCCACCCATCACACTATCCATCCTTCCATCCTTCCACCCATCCATCCTTCCATCCATCCATCCATCCATCCATCCATCCATCCATCCATCCATCCATCCATCCATCCATCCATCCATCCATCCATCCATCCATCCATCCATCCATCCATCTCCATCCCTCCATTCATCCATTCCTCCATTCATCCATCCATCATCCATCCATGCATTTATCCATTCATCCATCCATCTACTTGTACATATAAATATTTATTATTACAATTCAGTAAATAAACTAATAGAACATGTTCTTTTAAAGCTAGCTGTCTGCGTGGCTAGAAGAAACTTCTATACATCAGAACCAGGTAATAGGACGAGACTCGTTCTATACCCTAGAGGTGTGTGTGGTGTGTGTGTGTGTGTGTGTATGTGTGCGTGTGTATTGTGTGTGTGTGTGTGTGTGTGTTTTAGTAACGTGTGCTCCTCTATCCTCGAGGCTCGTAGCTCAGTGGTACAGCGCTCGCCTGATGCGCGATCGATCTACGATCGATCCCCGTCGGTGGGCCCAATGGGCTATTTATAGTTCCAGCCAGTGCTCCAAAACTGGTGTAACAAAGGCCATGGCATGTACTGTCCTGTCTGTGGTATGGTGCATATAAAAGATTCCTTGCTGCTAATCGAAAAGAGTAGCCCATGAAGTGGCGACAGTGGGTTTCCTCTCTCAGTATCTGTGTAGTCCACAACCATATGTCCGACGCCATAAATAAAATGTGTTGAGTGCGTCGTTAAATAAAAATTTCCTCATTTCTCTCCCTCCCTCTCTCTGTGTCTGTCCGTCTCTCTCCGTCTGTCTGTTTGTCAGTCAGTCAGTCAGTCTGTCTGCTTGCCTTTGCCTCTCTCTCTCCTAAGTGAGGGGGCGGGACGTAATACAGTGGTAAAGTGCTCGCTTGATGCGCGGTCGGTCTGGGATCGACCCCATCGATGGACCCATTGGGCTTTTTCTCGCTCCATCTAGTGCACCACGACTGGTATATCAAAGGCCGTGGCATGTGCTATCATGTTTGTGTGAAGTGGGGGGAAAAAAATCCCTTGTTAATTATGGAAAAATGTAGCGGGTTTCCTCTCTAAGACTATATGTCGAATTTACCAAATGTTTGATATCCAATAGCAGATAGGTTAATAAATCAATGTGCTCTAGTGGTGTCGTTAAACATAACAAAACGAAATTAACATAAGTTAGATACCAAACACCCGTAGTTTAAAATGTGTGTTAAACTAGTATTTCTTTCCTTTCATTGTGTATCCTCAAGCTAAGGCCATCACTTCTGAGAAGACTGTATACCTGTGTAGGAGCCACGGCATTATAATGAAACCTCAATACGTTTCTCCTACAGGAGCGATCTCCTTGCAGCTCGCCGCGATCTATTGTCGCTTTGTCGTGGGACGGTTTAACTTTGAACTATTAATGAGTGCTTACGGGGGATTTGTAATGACAGTACACAACAATTTGTCACAGTCATGTTTTCATACACCCATTCATTGAATATTTCTAAACCTGCAATAATAGCAATTTTATACAGTGATAAACCTGTTATTTAGCCATAAAACTGACACAATGCGCCCGGTACGAACCAGAGGTGGCTATGGGGAAATCCGACCCACTAAACTCAATAGTTTTTCTGTATTAAATTTCAAAAGCAATTCATCGCCGATGGTGCAGAGTCCCCCGATGCGATGCTGTGAGAACACAGCTTCAATGGAAGGCTCTAACTCGTTCTTACTCCCCAAACAGGGCATTATGGGCAAATCCTGTTTGGTTTTGTCATTTGCAGAAATCGAGGGGGTGTGGCCCGCTATTGAGGGGCTGTCAGGTTGCGACAACTACAAAAAAAAAAAACCGGACTTAAATCCGCAGCAAACATACCGTCTGTTCTCCGCACATTGTCCATGCAATACGGGAGCATAACATAAGAAAAGCGAGCAAAAAGCTTGCACTTTCCATAATCGTGTCCAAACAATAGCCTCATGTGACAGGCATTATTCGCCCCTGAAACTCTTCAGTGGGATAAAACCATAATATTTCGAGGCAGTGATCCGTGACGTTGTATGTGAGAATCGGGTAGTACCACGAAGTTGGGCTGCACAGCGGGTTAAAACGCGGGTTAAGCGGTTCACAGTAGGGTTTACATACCCGTAATTAAGCACCTGTGTCGGGTACAGATATATTCGGGGTGTGTGGGCAGTCCACACGCAAATAATGTGACACTTGCGGCCGGCTGAAACATTTCTTTTCAAAGGGGATTTTCTAATATTGTGTAGGGAATGCGTATTAACGAAGAGCGAGTAACGCTATTGCACGCCACTAGGATCGGGATGTTATGGACTCTTACCGCGTTAGAGTTGGTGTGCGGGTCAATAGAAATATTTACTTAACCAGAATAGTTTTGAATTGTAAGTTTTTTTGCCAAGTTCATTAGGCGGAGGGACTGAATCTTACTCCGGGTTATTCCCGCTCCAGGCGAGGTGGTAGGACAATAATCACAAAAGCTATACTCAGGGTGCCATTACAAGCACGGTCAAATTGCCAAGTGTATGAAGGTCTTTGACGCAAACACCTCCACGGCTTAGCATATGAACATATCCTAGGTATTTAAAACTGAATGGCGTATTGCATTGACGCCCGTGTTTCCATTTAACCGCAACAGCTTTACGCCGGTTTGTATATCTTTATCCAATGACTTGAACAAGCCAGTGATTTACTCATGGTGTTTATTGTCGATTTATAACACATAATGAAATACTAATTATATAACTGCTGTACATAATCCATCACATATTACATACAGTTAAGGGTGTCATTATAATTAATTGATAAGAAATTAGTTCAATAGTTTTAGTTTTTTTATAAAGACAACTAAAATTAGATATTAAATATAATTTCTTGTTCAGAATATCAGTATTTGTATATCCATTGTATTTACGATTGTGTATTAATGTCTGCACCAGTCATATATATATATATGTATGTATACATTGTATATATACAAAGAGAGGAGAGAGAGAGAGAGAGAGAGAGAGAGAGAGAGAGAGAGAGAGAATGAATGAATGTTTAACGACACCTCAGCACGAAAAATACATCGGCTATTGGGTGTCAAACTATGGTAATGCAAATAAATAAAGTGATGATCAATATCAACATAAAAATTCAAGGTTTAAACAAAAACAGTGTAAAGAACTGTGCAAAAATACAAATACAAATATCACAGAATTTTACGGACACCGAATTTTACTCTAAACTTCAATTTGTGCTGTATTGGCCATTCTCAAAGAGAATGTTACACCCCTGCACCACGGTGAGGTTACAGCACGCGCAGGAGAGAGAGAGAGAGAGAGAGAGAGAGAGAGAGAGAGAGAGAGAGAGAGAGAGAGAGAGAGAGAGAGAGAGAGAGAGAGAGTTTTAGTACGTACGAATTATTGTGTGTGTGTATGTGTGTGTGTGTATTTAAAAACCGCTCGTATCTCAGAAGAACTATTACCTCTGACGGAGATTCCGACCTTTCGAAGGAAGGAAATATTTTATTTAACGACGCACTCAACACATTGTATTTTACGGTTATATGGCGTCAGACATACGGTTAAGGACCACACAGATATTGAGAGAGGAAACCCGCTGTCGCCACTTCATGGGCTACTCTTTTCGATTAGCAGCAAGGGAACTTTTATATGCACCATCTCACAGACAGAATGAAACATACCACGGCCTATGTTACACCAGTTGTGGAGCACTGGCTGGAACGAGAAATAGCCCAATGGGTCCATCGACGGGGATCGATCTTGGATCGACCGCGCATCAAGCGAACGCTTTACCACTGGGCTACATCGCGCCCCGAATTTTTAAAAGTCAATCTGAATGACCTACTGGAATTTCAAGTGTTAATCTGTCTGTAATATTTGGAAATGCATTGCAAAATGTATTCACCGTACATTGCAATGGATCACATTATAAATATCTGACAATACCGGAAATATCCTGCATATTTCCCAACTCGTACAGAGATACGGTTTAGACACTTTAGTAGGTGTTAATATCTGAACAGATTAACGGAGTGTTATTTGTCGTATTTCACGGCCACTGCTCGGGGTTGTGTTGTATATCTATGAGAATACCGTTACTATTACACAGGATATGCCATCACGGTGCCTTTACATCCGATATGTGTCATTACACAATAATAGTGTATTGACTCCACCCCCTCATATTTTACTGTTACGTGTGCCGTATTGCCACATTGTCATATATGATATTGGTATACTTACATTTATTTAGTTTTTAGTGATTAATGTAGTAATTAAATAAATTAATACAGGTAGCTGATAAAAATAAACAAAATTGTAAAAGGTTTGTTTAACACTACCACTAGAGCATGTTGATTTATTAATCATCAAAATCCCGCTGCGGCCACGCAATGAACTACTATTTTCGATTAGCAACAAGAATATATTTTATCCCACATCCTACAGACAGGATAGTACATATCACGGCGTTTGTTATATTAGTTGTAGTGCTCTGTCTGGAACGAGAAATAACACAATGGGCTCACCGCCGGGCATCGATCTTAGACCGACCGCACATCAGGAGAACACGGCGCCCGGCTATTAGATTTCAAAAATTTTTAAATTCTGAAATATCGTCTTACAGGAAACACACTATAATTTTGTTTCCATTAGCAGCGAGGGATCTTTTATATGTACTTTCCAACAGGCAAGGCAGCACATACCACGACCTTTTATATATGTAAAATCAACGGTCAATCATCTTCAGTGAACTTGGGTTCTCCTTTGTCACAACCAGTCCCATAGAAATAGTACATCAAAGACCATGGTATGTACTGTCCTATTAGAAATGAATATAAAATATTTCTTGCTGCTTTTCGTTAAAGGTAGGGTCAAC